>NC_056727.1:496725568-496770568 GCF_019279795.1 Protopterus annectens
TATATATATATATATATATATATATATATATATATATATATATACACACACACACACACACACACACACACACACACACACACACACACACACACACACACACACACACACACACATCTTTAATATTAAAGAGCACCTTGGGAATGGTGGTCACACTTCTGTGTTCTGTCTGTATCACCTGCAGATATGTGGTTGGATGTCATGCCAAGCAGTGGTGCCTGATAGATCCACAACAACTGCCACCTGCAGTAGTGAAGGAGGGCCTCCTACTGAACCACAAAAGTAGGACGATGATGCTTGCAGTGGGCAGAGCCTGGGATGGCTGGATGGGTGCTTATGTGTGCAGCTCAGCTGCTGGTTCAATCACCCATTAGGATACAATGTCTACCCCATACAGTAGAGAATTCAAAGTCATATGTTTATGTGGCTCACACAAAATACACAATTGCTGTATATATAATGCACAACAAAGGAAAATTGCAACATGGGTGACTGTTACAGTACTGTTTTGGGTACAGAACCCCATGTCAGCTGGCATTTCTTTTCTCTAGGACATCAAGCACAAGCCAATTACCATAGCCCATCACCCACATAGCATCTCCCATGTCTGACATGGCAGCAACCTGACTGGTCAGAAGGTCCACCAGATATAGCAGATGTTACACAACTGTCCATCTTCCCAGTGAGCACCTACCCTGATGAACCTCTGTAGGAAGTGCCACACAGCAACATCCCCAGTGCAGTGATATATGGAAAATAGAATGAGAGTGATGTATGTATATATGCAGGATACCGATATTTTTCGCCTTACAAGGCATCATTATTTTGAGACATGCTATTATTGCCTATTAATTCCACAGTTACAGATCATACATTTCTTACCTTTGTATACTCTTTCATTCTACATGCATATACATACCTGTATGTTGATGCTTACAGTGATCCATACTGTGCACAAAGTATATTGCCACATAGATACTGCCCTAGGTTAGGGCAATGATGCCACTGCACAAGCAAAATGCCAACCATATCACATATTTGCTGGTGCTATGTGAGACAGGGTTCACAAACATCAGCCAGTTCATGCACAGCACCTCTGCTTTGCAACACTCCCTTAGACTTCCATGTGATGATTATAATCAAGACATACATTTGAAATGTTGGAAGTGCTGGTCCCTCTCCCTGTAAGTAATTTCATTTTCACATGCTTGCTGTTCATGTTCAGCAGACCATAAGAATGATAGTGTTACTCATGCTTACCATCAGTCATATGGCCTCTAATGGTAGGAATGCGATATAATGTAACGATGTTCCAGGGGCTCAGTACCCTGCATCTATTGCTTCCTTTGTGCACTGAGTACTTTACATACAGTTGTCATGTACTCTCATTATATTTATGAACACCAACCCAGAATTATACAGGCACTCTAGCTGGTGTAGACCTTGGCTGGCAGACAGAAGCAGACAAAATCATATTCAATTGACATAATTCTGCTGATTGAATTCTACAAATATAATTCTATTCTGTAGTCAGACTTTTGCATATTGAATTCTAAACACTGAATTCTAAAGATGGAATTCTAAAAGCAGAATGACACAGATTGCTATATATGCAGTTTTCTTAAAATGGAATCCTACATCTAAAATTGTACAGATATAATTCTAAACACAGAATTCTGCAGATAAATGAGAAACACAGATCTCTATCAAAAGCATTCCAAAGAATTCTAAACACAAAGTTTTACATTCTTCTAAACATAGAATCCTACAGATAGATTTCAGAAGACAGAATTCTTCAGAAAAGGTTCTACATATATAATTATGGATACAAAATTATATATGCAGAATTATACAGATAGCATTCTATACACAAACACTAGAGAAATAATTCTATACACAGAATTCTAGTCTATGAATTCTATATAAAGAGCTGTAAACAGAGAATTCTACAGCTACAATTACAAACATAAAATTCCAAAGACAGAATTTTGTTCTGCTGACAAAGTTATGCAGATGGAATTCTAAACTGAAATTCTACTCAAAATTACATACAGACAATTCAGATTTCTATACACAGACCTCCAAATGCAGTATTCCACAAATATGATTCTAAATACTGAATTTTACATGCAAAGTACTAAGGGCATAAATAGAGAGTTTCATAGAGATAATTCTCAACACATAATTCAACAGATAAAATTCAAAACACTAAATGCTATAGAGAAATCCAAAAACTGAATAACAAATACAATATTCTACAGGCAGAATTGTTTCAAAAGATAACATTCGATGACCGGAAATGTAAACGCAAAATTTTGCAGATAGAATTGTACAAACAGAAGTTTATTCTATATGTGGAATTAGGCAGATATAATCTTGTTAATATATATATATATATATATATATATATATATATATATATATATATATATATATATATATAGGTAGGATTGATGCATACATACATGCATACATACATATTTTATATATGTATATGTATATATATATATATATATATATATATATATATGTGTGTGTGTGTGTGTGTGTGTGTGTGTGTGTGTGTGTGTGTGTGTGTGTGTGTGTGTGTGTGTTTGCATGTGCATATTTATACCAATTCCAAAATCTCCATACCTCAAAAAATGGAATATTCCAGGAAATGGTCATCTCAAACTTAACATATGTAAGTCCATTTGTTCATTCATTTAGTCTCCATGTTTTTGGGACTTGGTCTAGCAGGTCCTGAAATGTCAAATAGTTAGCTTAAATATTACATAAGGTATAATTTTGATTTGGAAAATAGTGACCAGGAAGTTTAACAAAAGGCAGCTAAACTCTAGCAGAAGGAATCTCATCAAGCTGCAATGCAGTAATGTTTAGGCAAGCCATTCTAAACACAGAATTTAATATCTAGAACTCTTTAGATATATTTCTAAAGACAGAATTATTGGAAAGGTACTCTAGTAATAACATTTTAAACAAAAATTTCTTTAGAAAGAACTGATATTATAAATAATTCTACATGCACAATTCTATTCTACACACATAATTCTATTAAATAAATAAAGTTTTGCATATTGCATTTTAAATAAAAATGTTTACAGGTAGAATTCTTTAGAGTTCCACAGATAGAATTCTACAAACAGAATTCAACAAATTGACTTTAAATACAGAATTCTACAGATAGAACTTTTAACACATAATTCTGTATATGTAATTCAAAATACAGTATTCTTGCACAGTCTAAACACAGACTGCTGCTGAGAAAACACTAACCACAAAATCTTATAAATAAAATTGCAAACACAAAACTTTATAGATAGAATTCACAACAGATAATTCTAAACAGAGAAGTCTACAGATAGATTCCTAAACATAGCTTCACCAATAGAATTGTACAGAATGAGTTCTAAACACATAATTCTCAGATAGAATTCAAAACAAAGAATTCTAAAGATAGATTTCTAGATATACTATTCCAAACATGAAAATCTATAACTACAGAATTATATAAACAGTCATAAAGTTAGAATCAACTTACAGAATTCTGAACAGAAAATAATTCTAAGCATAAGTCTATCAATATAATTCCAAATCTAGATTTCTACAGAAAGAAATGCACATACATAATTCTCAACAAAACATTCTTCATATCACACAGATTCATTTCTATTTATATAATTCACCAGTTAGTATTCTGGGAGCAGAATTCAAAACAAAGAATTCTACAGATAGATTTCTAGATATACTATTCCAAACATGAAAATCTATAACTACAGAATTGTATAAACAGTCATAAAGTTAGAATCAACTTACAGAATTCTGAACAGAAAATAATTCTAAGCATAAGTCTATCAATATAATTCCAAATTGATATTTCTACAGATAGAAATGCACATACATAATTCTCAACGAAACATTCTTCATATCACACAGATTCATTTATATTTATAGAATTCACCAGTTAGTATTCTGGGAGAAGCATTATTAACACAGAATTCCACAGATAAAATTTTACACACAGTAATCTACAGGCAGGAGCCTATAGGTAATTCTGAACACATAATGAGACCTGAGGTAGTAATTAGTACTAGGAGTACTTTGGCCTGAACACTGGGGAACTTCCCCTAATCTTGGTAGACGGGTAAGGGTTTGTGTTACACACCTTGACTTCCTGTTTTCTGTCCAGGCATGGAAGCAGCCAGGGGAAACAGGGAGAAAACATGACCAATTCAGCTTTTGCTGAAACTGGAGTGAAAGTTGTTAAAAATGTAGTTGAAATAGTAGAATCACTACCACAATTTTTTTCTGATGATGTGGGTACAGAAAAACAATGATATTAGAGGAAAATCAGACTGTAGCTGAAATGAAGATAGATTCAGAGGAAAACTTTAATAGGAGATTGTTTGAAGGAGAGCCAGTTACCTCTGAAAACATGCATAATTACAACCCTCCAATCAGGGGTGGGCTGTGGGATGATAATTTGGAGGAAATGGTGAACCAAAGTGAGCCAGAAAATGGAGCAGCAATTTCATGGAGTGACATCATGGAAAAAATAGAAGAAGAAAAAGGAGAAAAACAGACTGTGCCAGAAAAAGTTCCAGAGACAAAAACGTATGCACAAACTGTTGGAAAAGGAACAAAGCAGAAAGAAGAAGAAATCAAGAAAACAAAACAGAAGTATACGGTATGTGTGAGTAGTAAAGAAAAATGTTTAGATGGCTATGAGGTGTGGAAATCTGTCATAGGACCTCTGGGTGTCAAAACAAAAGAGGTAAGACCATTTATTTTAAATAATAAAGAGACTTTTTGTGACTTGACATTTGAGACTGGACAGGCCATGGAAACATTTTTGGGTGCATATGAACAAAACAAAAATATTTATCCATGGTCAGAATATGCAGCGCAAGATTTTTACAGACAAACAAAAAAAGAATAATGATCCAGTTTAGAACAGAATCTGAAGCAAAAGAACTGAAAGAACATTTGTTAACTATATGCAAAGCAGTAATGGACACTACAAAAATATATGATGAAAGAGGACTGTGAACTGAAGGATGGGAATGTGGAGTGATACTGAAAATGGAAAATGATAATGTTATGCATGTACCTAGTATTATTAATGTTTTTGGTAATAGAGGTTTTGTGAAACACAAAGGTCAGCCAAATACTTATTTTTTGTTGAAAAATGATTATTTAATCAATGAATGTGATAAAAAAGATGTTATGTGGGAAAACAGGGCAGAATGCAAGAAATGTGATTTAAAGTGCAAAAAAATGTGGCAATGCTAGTCATACATAGCTAGAATGTGAAATGAATGTGCAAGAAGATGAAAATGAAAATGAAGTTATACAGGAGAAATAGACAGAAGAATGTGTTTTACAAGAAAATGTACAAGAGATGTGACTGATAAAGAGGTTATACATGACGTTAAAGAAAGTAACAAGATAAAAAGAAACTGAGGAGACAAGTGAGGAAGAAGCTGACTGGCATATAGTAATAAATAGAAATAATTTGATAGGGAGAAGAGTTAAAGAAAGGAAAATAAAATTCAAAAATATAATGGTTAGAGAAAATACGAAAGGAAAGGGGTAAACATTTTATTATGTTAACAGTTCTTAAAATCTGAAAATATTAACTTTAAATGTGAACAGTATAAAAAAAATCTTAAGATGAGAATAGGCATATTACAATGGTGTGCTGCAGTAGATACACATGTTATTGTTTCAGAAAATATCAGATTATTAATACAGGAAGAAAGAACACAAGCTGAAAAACTTTGGAATGGTGTGGTAGTTTAAAACATAGGAAAAGAAATGTGACTGGGTATATGTATATTATGTCAAGAAAGCATTAAAATATTAGATATAACCATAGTGGAATTAGGATGAATTACAGTAATAGACATGAGATGGAAAAACATGTGTATAGAATTATAGCTTTATATGCATATGTAACAAAAAAAGAGAGAGAGAGAAATTATGTTTAAAAATATTCTTGAATATATTTGTGTAAATATGGATATTATAGGGATGGGCGATTTTAATTGTAATTTAAGAAAAATTAAGAACAATTGTACATTAAAATGATTAAAGAAATTATGAGAAGTGGAAAGTTAAGTTTATGGGAGAATAATCACTGGACCTACAAAAGGAATAACATTAGGACAGAAATTGGTTATTTTTTTAAATATCTGATAGTTTAAACGTTAAAAACAAATGAATTAAATATGCTGGGTTTTTGGATCATGTGGCTATATGGGTTAAAGTACAGGAAAATGAATAATATATAAAAATAGGAAAAGGAATAAAGAGAATTAATGAAATGGAATTAGATTTATAAAAGAAACATCTTATGGAATTATGGAAAAATATGAATATGAGAGAGTTTTATGAGAAGTAATATATAAAAGCAACAGTAGGAGACACCAACACGATATAAGATCTTCACTATTGTCAAAGTCCAAACATGAAACAGCATAAAAATCCAAAAATCACTTTAATAGAAAATGAATAAGCGCTTTCGCGTAGTGCAAAGCTACGCTTCATCAGATAAATTCACAAAAAATAATACAGACTTAAATACAATCCATTTTGGCAGGATAGTTAGCCAATAAATTAATAATTGAATTAGTGAAATGTATTTCAGTCTTTTTACCTACCAATCAATGATTACTACTAAAATGACCAACCTTACGGCTTAAAAAATAATAATAAAAATGAAAAGAGATATAATAAAAAATGTGCATAAAAACGACAGTACAAAAATTCTGTACATACAGCATGGTCTCGTGTCTCATTCTCCAGAGACTAGAAACTAAATGCACTATTTCCGTAGCAATAATAGTGGTACAAGCAAAGCAGCAAGCTTCAATAGTAAAAGCTGAGAAACCGGCAAAGATATACTGAATCAATACATCTCACAGATATCAAAGGAGGCACATCCGGAAATAAACCTAGTCGGCACACGCATAAGTCACATCCCATACAATCCCCTGTTGAATCAGTTTAAATATAAATTTAAAATTCAAACCCAAAACAGAGGAAACCAAGCTGACATTGCCAAAACATACAACTCAGTATAAATGCACTGATGTTAAACAAACTCTTTCTCAATATTACCTGTAGAACCATTCAAATTGTAAAGCCATGGTGCAACAAATAGGCCATAGTACATACATAACAGAACTCCTCAGACATGGAACTTCATAGCAGCCCTTTGATATTCAAAAACATATAACAACAGATACAAATATTTCCCTTAAGGAAATATATATAGAGCTCCATACATATAAAGCAATAAAACAAACAATAATTGGATGCGTAGAAGAACAACGGATAGATCCGCTTTACAAACAAACATGTTAGTAAATAGCCATACCTGATATCAGATCCTGAAAGCCCCAGTATAATCCATTCCGACCAAGAACTTAATACTGCATAAACCCAATATAGCGATTGGACAAAGTAGACGATCTTGTAATAGATTAGAGTTTTATGAGAATTGGACTGTTTGGTGGCTTAATTTTAAAGACAAATATAAAAAAGTATTTTTAGAATGTATAAGGAAGAAAAGAAGAAAAGAAAAAGAGAGATATAAGATATTAAGTTAAGAAACATCCATAGACTTATTAGAGAAGAAAAATTACTTTTATGAAAAATAAATATATAAAATCATTCAAATTAAAATTAACAACTTGTTATATAAACAAAACAATTGTTTACAAGGAAAGAAAGAAGAGGTAGCACCATATTTGAGTAAAATAATAAAAGAATGAAAAATAATAAGAGAATTAAAAAATAAGGAAGGTAAGCAAATAAAAACAGCAAGAGTATATGAAATAATTAAATAATATGTATTGGAATTATTTGCTAAAAGAGAAGAAGACATAGAACAAATGTATAAAGGTAAAAAATTAAATAATGAAGATAATGAGTATTTAGAACAAAAAATAATTATGAAGAATTGGATAAAATTCTAAAAGATATTAACATGAATTCTGTAACAGAACTGGACAAAATTGAATGTGGTATGTACAAAGAAATAGAGTGGCAAAAATATTTTTTATAGAAGTTATGAATGAATGTTTAGAAACTGGAATTAAAGAAAAAAAAGACGTACAGGAGTTATAACATTTATATTTAAAAGGATATAAAGAGGAAATAAAAAATTGGAGGCCTATAACATTGAATAATACAGATTATATTTTTTAAGAATAAATACAAAAAGGTTACAAAAAATGGTAAGAATATATGATTAAAGTGTATTTGGAATAAAAGTAAAAGGAAGTCAAGTGTTATTGTAGATAAGAGAAACGATAATATCATAAATAAAACTGTAAAAGTAAAGGTTATAATAGGGGCTATAAGTAAAACCTATGATAATATTAAATATAAATTATTATGGGGAATTGTGCAGGTGTATAATATATGCAAAAAAATATTATAAGTAATAAAATATGTTTATCAAAGGAAATATGTGAAATTGAATGTAAATGGCTGGATATGGGAATAAATAAAAATAGAATGTGGAATAAAGCAAGGCTGCCCAACTAGGGGTGTAATTGTCTCATTAGTTATGAATGCAATAGTGAAGGAAATTAATAAAATGTCAAGTAGTGGGGGATACAAAATTATGAAGGAAGTACAATTGCCAATAATGTATAATTATGTGGATGATAATGTATTAATTGTTAAAAATAAAGTATGGATGGAAGTAGTAAACCAAAAATTAAGTATAAATTTAAAAAATGGTTTAAGTATAAATAAAGAGCAAAGTAAAGAATATGGTTTTGAAGGTATGATAGGACGTACTGAGTTCAATTAAAAATATATAAATATATTAGGAATAATATTTGGAAGGAATGAATACAGACAGCAACAATGGGATAATGTACTCAAAGTAATATAGGATATGACTATTTTTTGGAAATCATATAGATTTTCATATAGAAAAAACACATTTGTTGAACACCATGCAATAAGAAAAACTGCTTATGTTGCTAACATCTATATGATTCCTAGTAAGTACGAAAATGAACTAATGATGATTATATTTTCTTTTATATTGGAGTTCTCAACTGAAACCAGTCAAGAGAGGGATTCTATATATGAATGAAGAGCAAGAAGGTTTTGGTTTAATTAACCGAATAGTACATGCAGCATCTTTAATTTTATATAAGGTATTAAAAGGAATTATGAAGGAAAATAAAAACTTGATAGAAAGGATACTATATTATAAATACAAAGAATTGTGGGAAGGAATGGAAGTTAAAAAAATAAGTAAAAGCATTTTGAATAAAGAAATGAGAGTACCAAACAAAATTGTATTATGGAAAATAAAAAAGAGTATATGTGAGAAAATTAGAAAGGAATGGTACTTAAATATTATGAAAGCATTTTATTCCATTGATCCATGAAAAGATTTAGAAACAGGTAAGATAAATGCCATAATGATGCAATATAACTATAAAAAGATTAAATAATGTAATGATTTTTTATAGAGATTGCCTATTAGAAAATTACCGGTTAAGGCAAATACGCCATACAAGAAAAAGCAAGATAGAATATGTAATAAATGTGGAGAGTTTGAGACTACTGAGCATGTGTTTTTGAAATGTGAAAGAGTTAGTAATTTGTGGAAAGAAATATGTAAACATAATAGGGTGAAAAGTTTGTTAAAATTTGAGCAAATAAATATGGAAATAATAGAATTTGGTTATTATGGTGCACAAAAAAAGGAAGAAGTGAAGAAAATGGACAGAGTAAAATGTTATGTTTCATGGACTATATGGAACGATAGACTAAATGAAATTAAATACAATTGAAAATGGACTTTAACAGAGATTCTGAAGAAAATAATATTTTGGTTGTGGATAAAAGAATGGGGGATGCTTAAATTGAAGTTTATAATGTATGGAGATTTGTAAATAGATTTAAATAATGGAAATAATGGAAATATGTAAATAATATGTAATGTATATATCAATAAAAAGCTACTCTTTTTGCATATGGGGATGCTGTTCATGGCAGCACTTCCTGCTTCTGGTCCAAGTGGGGAAATCACTTAGAGAAGCAGGAAGAAACATGGTGAGTTGTGGTGCAGAGAAGGACATTGTTGGTGGGGAAGCTGATTCCAGAGTCAAAAGAGTTGTTTTGGGGGCAAAGGTGTTAAATCCATTGCAAAACAATGTGATGACAGAGAACAAGGGAAAAGATGAGCTGAGGGAACTGGAGAGGAGTGCTGAAGAAAATTTACAGGATTCTGAAAGGATTCCAGAAGAGGTTGCTCCAAGAAAAAATTCAGCATGGATACATGATTACAACTCCTCCAACTGGGAGGGCTGCAGGATGTTTATCTGAGGGATATGTTGAGTCAGAGTGAACCAGAGAGTGAGATGGCATCATTGTGGGGAGAGATTATGGGCAAATACAAGATGAGTAGGTGAAAGAGATTGTGGAGAAAAATAAGTTTTATATAAATAAGGGGAAACATGAGCTGAGGTAACAAAAGTGGTGACAAAGAAGAAATTTGGAGTAAGGCTGAGCAGTAAAGAAGAAAAAGAACTTAAAAGGTATGAGGTTTGGGATACCATAATTGCACCCTTAGTTATCTCTCCGTTTATTTACACTAAAGATACATACTGTGACATTCTGTTTGAGACAGGACAATATAACAAGACATTTTTAGAACAAATTGAAATTAAGAGAAACTGTAATCCATGGAACTTATTCATGTTATAAACATTTAACAGAGAGACAAAAAGAGAATTTGTGTGCAATTCCAGATAGAAGTTGAGAAAGAAGTGATAAAAGACTTTTATGTAGAGAAGTTATGGATGTTACAAAACTTTATGAGGATGGGTTTTGTAGACTGGGAGATGGGAATGTGATGTGGTTTTGAAAATGGAGAATGAAAAAAATCATATATATTCCAAGAATGATAAATTTAGAAGGAAATAAGGGTTGTGTTAAACACAGGGGACAACCAAAACATATTTTGTTGTGGAAAAGATGATAATTTAATCATTAATTGTGACAAAATAAAGTGTTTTATCTGTGGTAAATTGGGGCATGAACCTAAGAAACATGATATGATGTGTAGAAAATGCAGACAAGTAGGACACATATGGATGGACTGAGAAGATAATATAGAAGTTAAAGAACAAGAACAAAAGCAGAAATGTAAACATAATATAAAAGGAAATTTAAAAGATGAACACGAAGAACAGGTTATAGTGCAAGAAGAGTAGAGAAGAAAATAGTGCATGAGAAAAATTAAATAGTAGAATTAGGTAGAACAACTGTAACAAATATAAGGAGGAAAAAAGATGTATATAGAATCATTGTGGTATAGGCATATGTCACAAAAAAGAAAGAGACATTATGTTAATAAAATGTATATTATGTTGGAGTGAATATGAAGATAATATTGGTGGAGGTTTAATTTTGATCTAAGAAAAAGAAAGAATGAAATTATGTTAGGATTGTATCAGAAATAATTAAAAGTGGAAAATTTGCATTGAATTTATAAAAATGATTTAAAAAGGTAATAGATTATTTTGAAATAATCGAAAGAAAGATAGCAGCACCATATATGAGAGACAGAAGTAGGAAGGATGTGGCTAGAGCTTTTTTGCAGTGAGATTAAGAAAGTAGTTATGTCTGTAGAGAATACTCACTTTTTTATGTTGCTGTGGATATGCAGGTTAGTACTGAGAACAACTTCAATTATAGTGTTGTTCTGGGAGTGGACAGAGAGTTCACTCTTATTAAATGGGGTGGATTTTTGGGGGGTGAATATCAGAAGTTTAGCTTTATTATTATTTGGGGAAAGATGTTTTTTGGACACCAGGTTTTGGTTGATGTAAAGGCATTTTGGATGAGATGTTATAGTTCAGATGTGGATTTGGCAGCCCAGATTATTGTAGAATCATCTGCACATTGGAGAAATTGACAAAAAGTGGTTTTATATTTTATGGACTAAATGAAATGAAATGTAATGAAAATGGATATCATAAAAAATTTTTGAAAAAGATTAATTTTTGGTTGTGAAAAAAAGATGGGAGGAAATTGGAATATATAAGAATGTATTACATCGTAAATGGAAACATATGTAATTGTAAATAATGTATATGTAAATTGTGTAAATATGTTATGATAATCAATACAAAACCCTTCTCATTTTTAAGTGTTGTGGGATCTTCTCCACCCAACAGATCATTGACTCAGGCAGACAGAGCCTCAGATTAATGTCTCATCTGAATAGGTAGACTGAATGATTGCAAATTTCTGCAGATAAAATTTTAAATGCAGAATTTTAGTGTTACAATCCTAAGCATTGAATACCATGAATACAATTCAAAATCTAGAGTTTTAAAATGAGCATTCTATAGATACAATTTTAGTTTCCCATCACTTGAGTCCCACTGAAGTGTAGCAGGGCTAAACAAGCAAAAGAACTTGATAAAACAGGTATACAGTAAGTGGATCTAGTGGACTAGTTCGGTTTTACCAAATAATGTAAAACAAAGCCAGACAACAGAAAAACAAATTAAGTGGAGGGCTACACCCCCCACTCCCCCAAATGTGGAGAGCTGTTCCCTCCCAAACTATATATACTAACACCAGGAGCACGCTACAGTGGGGAAAAGGACATATAACTTTGAGTTGCCTTAGAGTACTACTTGTCAGTGAAGTGAGTTTTAGGTGAAATGAAATTTAGGTGATTTGGTCTCAGTGAAATAGGTGTCAGTGAAATTGTCTTTCAGTGAAGTGATACGAATATATATATATATATATATATATATATATATATATATATATATATATATATATATGGTTCCCATTCAGAAGCCTGAAACATCATAAGCCTGAAAATCAACATCCTGAAACCAAAAGCCTGAAAATTCAGAATCCTGAAAACTCAAAATCCTGAAAGCCCAAAATCCTGAAAGCCCAAAATCCTGAAACTCAAAATCCTGAAAACACAAAATAGACATACTGATGTCATTGTGGCTTTGCTATTGTTAGCCCTGTGGTGTTAGGTCATGCATTGGGGTCAGGTAAGTGTGCGGTTGGTTTTATGTTAGGGTTAGGGGCGGTTTGAGTGAGTTAGGGTTAGGGCGCAGGTTAGGCATGTATGCAATAGTGACAAATATTGGGATTAGAGGCAGTTTAAGTGAGTTAGGGTTAGGGCGCAGCTTAGGTGAGTGTGCGATAGTGACGGACCTTAGGGTTAGGGTTAGGGTCAGGGTCAGTTGGTAGATATTAGTGTCTTTATAGTGACATATTAGCATTATTTGTGTTTTCAGGATTTTGAGTTTCAGGATTTTGGGCTTTCAGGATTTTGGGCTTTCAGGATTTTGAGTTTTCAGGATTCTGAATTTTAAGGCTTTTGGTTTCAGGATTTTGATTTTCAGGCTTATGATGTTTCAGGCTTCTGAATGGGAACCATATATATATATATATATATATATATATATATATATATATACATACATATATACATACACAGAAATATAAAATTCAAATGATAAACTTCTACAGCTAAAATTCTACAAATATAATTTTAAATACTGAATTCAACAGGCTGAAGTCTCAAAATGGAATTCTACACATGGAACACTAAGGACATCATTTTCATAAAATTAAAATTCATAATTCTATAGATATAAATAATTAGAAATTAAAAAAAAAATCAACACATGCAATTTTGAAGATAGAATTCTGCTCAATTCAATGCATACAATTTTGAAGACATAATTCTGCTCATTAAATTCTAAAGATTTCTCAACACAGACTTCTGCAGATACAGTTTTAAAGACACAGAATTCTGCAGATAAAAATTCAACAGAAAGAATATTAAAAACAAAATTCTATACAGAGAATTCTAGAGATAGAATACAGAATTCTACAGGTGGATATCCAAAGACAGAATTCTGATTGCAACATTCATTGAAAAAAATTCTAATTGCAAATTTCTAAGCATAGAATTATAAACAAAGAATTTTCAATATAAAATACTACTGATAGAATAACAAGTACATGTTAGATAAAATTCTGCACATAGCACACTAAAGGCAGAATTCTACACATAGAAGTCAAAACAGAGCATTCAACAGACAGAAGTGTAAGCACAGAGTTCAGAAAAAAATCTAAAGATAGAACTCCAGTCACAGAATTCTATACAGAGAATTGTAAACACATTATTATATAGATAAAATGTTGTGTTCAATTCTATAGAGAGACTTACACAGATAGTATTATTATAGTCACATATGCAATTGTCTAGTGCAAACATTAAAAACAGAGATCTAAAAATAAGAATTCTGTACATATAATTATAGAGACAGAATACAAAACAGAGAGCTTTGCAGACAGACTTTACAACAATGAAGTCTTTGTGTAGAATATTAAATGCAGAATTTTGCGGATAAAATTATAAATGTGGAATTCAACACATACCCAGGAATTCAATAAACTTTGTGTAGCCTTTGCATAAAGATTACACAGAGTCTATGTGTTAGCATGATGAGCAGCAGTGCTAATCACAAAGTCATGCTGCTCTTTGCACTTATACGTACACAAGCACAGTTTTGTGGCTGCAGCAGTGCTGCCACTAGGAAACCATGCACAGCAGTACAGGCACAGAAACAAGAAGAATTCAAGTTTGTTTATGAGAAAACCTGCCTGGCAAGATTGCAAATAGAGCTACAATGACTACCAGGTTGAAAATACTGCAATAACAGCAGTTTTAACACAGTAATGAAAAGTGTAATGAGTGCAATGTACAGTACAACAATTATTTGCAGAAGGAAATAATTGAAGGAGAACAACAAGGGCATATACAATGAAACATACAGTAAGCAGGTAACGTGTGCTGATGAAAATGGGCACAGACATGTATGATAGGAATGAGGGAAGAGGAAGATAACATAGTAAGCATGGTAATATCCCCAAGATAGAATATGTACATTTCTAAGACAAGTCAGTAGCATTACACTAAGCACATATGTAGATAGTACAGTACGTACTGCTTTGGACACATTCTGTGAGAGTATATTATATCATCACACATGATAGTATATATATATATATATATATATATATATATATATATATATATATATATATATATATAAAATATATATGTCTTTACACAAGGCTACATGTCAGTAGAGATCAATGGTTGTGATATAAACACCACTGACATGCTCACTGGAAAGGACATTTAGCAAGGGTGGTATATACAATAGGGGATATGTGTGTGAAGATTGGAGGAAGATGGGCGAAGGCTGCCAGCCTAGTCAAATAGAATTTGATACATAATTCTATCAATTGTATAAATAAATGTAAAATACAGGCTTGTGTTTTTAAATGAAAGAAAACACTGTAAAATGTGAACTTCAAGATTGTTGCAACATTGCCATCTGCTGTAAGGAAAACCAAGCCAAGCATTTCAAATGTGTCTTTTGAAGCTGAAAAGATCTTATGAATCTCTTTGATGTTTACAAATTGGCTCCAGTGAGTCTGGATGAAGATTTCAGGCCCATTGTTTTAATTTAAAGTTAAGGGCCAGAATTTACATATGAAAGGTGCTTTATTGCTCTGGTTTCAGCTAGATTGTATATGTGAAATGCCTTTTATTGTTGTATTCTCCTGAGCAGGTGTTAGTTTGCTAAATAATGCAGTTTGTGGTCTGGGAACTCCAAACCTAAGTGTCAAAATTATGTAATTTGGGAGGGCCTTAGAGAGCTGTTGGTTAGTGTTTAAAAACTATTGTTGAATGAGAGACTAAGAAGCATTTTGATCTTGGACATCTAACCTAGCACTGCTTATGCTTTATGTATGTAAGTAAGATTATAGCACTGTGTTTTCTCTTAATATTAGCTAAAAATTAGAAAGTTAGATTAAGTGTTTTTCTTTGACATCAGACCTGTCCTACTGTATTATTTTAAGTTTCTGTGTGATCTCTGAACTCTTGGATATCTCTTGCCTTGTGTTTTAATTATTTATTATTAAATATTTTAAAACCTTTACCTGTGGCTGGTTTATGTAGAGATAATTTAGCATCTAAAGTACATTACAGATTTTACTGTCTAAGTCACTCCAAATTAAGCCTTGACTGTCTAGTCATACTACCATTGGATTATAATATTGCACAGTAATAATTGGACACCCATTTAAGGGCCTTTTAGTAGCTGATAATTATATTAAGTTGGTGATGGCAGTTATTGCTACCGTATAGTCTGGGTAAAGGGGCACAGCTGGAGAATCTGTGTCAGCCTTTCCCAGGAGTGTCTGTGAAATTGTATAAATACATATCTCAAAGTGTGGGTGTGTGTCAGCTACCTGGGCAGGGACACAAAGCACTGGTTGGACAGAGAGGGTACTGGAGGTTAGCATGCCAGCTAGGCTGAGATCTGAACCCTATTGTTGTGCCAGTGGGGAGTCTTATTGGGGACCTGGTGAGCAAGGGAGCAACCAGCCCCAGACTGACCTCTGTGTGCACTTAAAGGAAATTGTACTTTACTGTGTGTATTAGTTATCCTTTCCTCTTTTAGGAGATGACCTCCCTGATGTTAGTGGTGAGGATTGAGGCTCCTTGATTGCTGGTTCAGGGCACGGTTGTCACAATGTGCATAGTGGGAAGATCTACAAAATGACTTGCATGAATATGACTGACATGTCAACATACCTCTCAGCCAGTCATGGACACATAGCAACAGACTCATGGACAAATGTAGACAGAAACAGGCACAATCATCATAGACACTTTTAAAATATTATGACTATTAATCTGAGGCATTGACAGAATATGTGAGTATAACGTATTACACATGTTTTGCAGGAACAGACATGTACAACTGTAATGACTGTCAGTATGCTATAAGGGAATTCATCACCCCTTTTCCAAAATTGGTCACTTTTTGGAGTGGTTAAGAGGGAAAGTGTTAAACCTGGAGTTGAAACCAGGGGCATTCCTGGCCAGCTGACAGGGTTGCATGACACACAAGACACAATCCACACCTGTAAGAATCAAACTCATGTTATCAATGTTATCACAGAGCTGTGTATTTACTAGGTGCAACACAGAAAGATGTATCAGATATGGATCTATTATAACACCTTGAAGGGAAGTCTACACTGTCAAAACCTAATGGATCTGCACCACAAAGAATTGTTCTTTATGGCTGACAAGATGTGTGGGAGCTCACTATGACAAACGTGATACACTAGACTAAAGCATCTGTGGCTGACATAGGTATAGGCCATAGGGATAACAGCTCTTACAAACAACACACTGTTATGAGTGAATTCTCTACACACAGCTGTGTATTGCATGCATTTGCCACATGTAATAGCAATGGATATTATCTGAAGCATCTGCAATTGATGTGTAAATTAAGAAATGATCCATTAGCATGAATGGTACAGCAGAATGTGAGACTGATGGCAGTGCATCAACTATGTCTATGTGCACAGAAAGTACAGCAGTACAAAGTTTACTGTTAATAAGTGAGAAAGCTGTCACTGTAATATTATACGTATACCAAATGATACATGGAGCACCTGCTATAAGTACATATCAACACTCAGCACATGTGCCTCATGATCACTGTCCCCCTGACATTGCCAGTGTAAACATTATATGGCCATGAAAACATGACATACATCCACATGTGCTCGTGCAAACTATCAAGTGGTTATAATCATGTGATGTAATGGTATGTCTGTGATGCAGTGCAATCACACTACAGCTGTATGTATGCTACAGTTGTAGTTCAGGCTGTGCATCACCTTCATATATAATGTTTGGTCTGAATCACATGTGACACAGTGAAACTGTTAATGTAGTCAGACAACTCTATATATTTCACATCATTACATCAGTTACAGATCACATGCCTATATGTTTATCAGTAGAAATGAGTGTATGAGGGCACTGATACCATATGTAGACAAACGACAACTGAGGTGGATGTGGCTCATGCAGATCAGTTAATGACAAAAATGCTGACAGTCACACAATGATGCCGGGGAACACCTATAAAATCCTTGTGAATAACAGTACAATGCTGCATACAGTGAATTTCCCAAGGTTGCAAGTGAATCCCAACATGTCATATGTTTGTCTGTATAACAGCATTATAACATGTGGATGAACCCAGGTGTATATGCCCATGTAAACAGTATGACATAGTATTGCTGTATGTCAGACATTTCCACAAACTAGGTATACACATGGACACCTGTGTCTTACTGCATCTGTCACTGTGATGGTTGCATGACAAATTTGTACAATGTTCATATGCGCTGCAGTACAAGAACACATACCTTAGTAAGGCAACAATAAGCATAGCATCATCCAATATCAATAGTCCTCAGGAGGCATATTAATGCAGCTGTTATGGAAGAAACATGTGACCAAATGGCATCAGAGGCCATCAATATGGTAGCTCAAATCACAGATTGGAATACACTGTTGTAGGTTTACAGTACATCCATACCTCAACAAAGCAATATGTGAATGACAACAACATTGACATGTGCAATGTTCAGAGAGTCATACCCATTACTAGGCTACCTGCCAAGAGCACATAAAATCCTAGCCATTATTATACCATTTAAACACAAATTTCTATATGTATGTCTTGGAAGATGGTAGGGATGTTTGCGTGTGTGTATGTATTCAATTTAATATGGATTGCCTCTGTCCATATGTGATGTGCACAACCACATAATGGAATTATCAATCAGACCCCCAGTTTCCTGGAGATGGCTTGCATAAGGTCATGGAGGAGCTCTGCTTCATGATTTGTGCATGCAACTTTGTGATAATGACACCCTCAGTGTTCTGCAGAATAGATTTTATGTGGACAGAGGAAGAAAGGGGATATTTGATTCAGGAGTCTATATAAAAGGTTTTCCTTGAAAGTGAGTCAAATGAAAAGAGATTCAAAACATCACACAATGACTGTAATATAACACCAACCGCACACACACCAATTAACTAAGGTCAGATTTGAACACCACACCTGTGTAGGTATAGAAGCTGTATGCCACATAATATAAGACTAATGCCACCACAAATGTCTGATTGTAACACAAAGTGCACATTATAGAGGATGACATCATCAATGTATGCAGAGAAGAAGATGTTTGCAGGAATGTCTGACATAGTTGTGGGCTCATATCCTGGTTCAAAATTGTCTCCAGATTCATAATTGAATGAGCACACACACTCTCAAAATGACTGTTGTTGAAATTATAACCCATAAATATCAGGTTACACAACCTGCAGAATACAGTACTTAATGCTAGCACCACCACTTAAGTCTGTTTTTAATACTCTCAGAGTGTACTTTATAGAGGATGTCATCATTGGTGTCTGCAGAGGAGAAGATGTTTGCAGGAGTGTCTGATATAACTGTGGACTCACATTCTGGTGTGGAACGGTCTCCATATTGATAGTTGAATAAACACACACACACACACACACACACACACACACACACACACACACACACACACACACACACACACACACACACACACACACACACACACACACACACAAGTTAACTGCTATGACATTAGAACCCTTAACCTTCTAATTACACAATCTTGATAACACAATACTTAATGCTCACACTAATGCAGAAGTCTGATTTTAATGTTACGGTGTATTTTATAGGGATGACAGCATCAGTGCCTATTGAGAAGAAGATGTTTGGGGGGTTGTATGACATTGCTGTGAAGTCATGTAGCAGTGTAAATTATCTTCAGAATACTACTTGAGTGAGGCAGGGCTCTCTCTTCTGACTATACACACACACACACACACACACACACACACACACACACACACACACACACACACACACACACACACACACACACACACACATGTGAACTACTGGGAGATTAGAACCCCTACCTATTTAGTTAGGCAATCTAAACAACACCATACTTAGCTCTCATGCCACTGCAGACATTGGAGTTTAAGAGTGTCAGAGTGCAGTTTATAGAGAATGACTTCATCAATGCATATTGAGAAGAGGTTGTTAGGAGGGCTGTATAAAACTGCTGTGGAGTCGTAGCAGTGTAAAAGTATTTTCTGAATCCTAATTGAGTGAGGCAGGACCTGGACTCAGGCTCTTTTGACTACACACGCACTCACACATAGACACACAAGTTGACAAGTATGAGATTAGAACTCAAACTAATTACACAAGCTAGAATACACTACCTAATGCTCATAGCACTGCAAAAGTCTGACTTTAATAGTGTCACAATGCACTTTATAGGGGATGACATCATCCTGGTATTGCAGGTAACATATACTGTTATGAGACTTGTTTGCAAAGCCAGGACTTGTGATATGCAAATCAGCTTCTTGGTGATATGCTATGGGAAGAAGTGTTCAGCATGACTAACTCTGGTTACTGGGCTGTAATCCACTAATACATGGAGCACAACTTGGAAAAGGACTTATAAATACATCCTGGCAATCTTGGTGAAATAAGCTGCCATGAATGCATATTGCAGAGGTGAGACAGACATGTACCTGCTTGTCAGGATGTTGTGTAGATGACACAAGCACGCAAACACACACTTTGGAAACAGCAGTAGTGCAATGATGGAGTTATGTGTCTTCATAGTCAGATGAAGGTGTATCCACATTAATACAATTTACTAGCAATAACAATGGGCTATGATGTTTGCTGATAATGTTTCATGTGCCAGGCTAAAGTGCTGGTAGATAATATGGTGTGCATACTGCACTTTATGTTTGAAATTTTGGGTCCACAGTTTTATTACATGAATAATTGCTGGCTGTGCCTTCACTGTACAACAGTAAGGACCAAGCAAACAAGGTTCTCTGCTTCAGGAAAAATTGTAAAATTTTATTTGGTTCACCTTCCTTTGTACAAACAGACTTTGCAGTGAGCTGCAGCCCTCAGCACTCTGAACAGTACTGAGCAGGGAAATGAGAGGTGCAGCATAGCTGACGTTGTGGTACAATGTGTAAGAGGAGTGCTCCTCTAATAAGAGCACACGTGAGGCAGGGTTCAAATCCTGATGATTTTTTTTTTTTTTTTTTTTTACAAATGGTGTCAGGGTGTAGTTAAGTAAATGTGATCAGGAATGCAAATGTTTGCGTACCTTCCTCAAATCGTATCAGTAATGCTTACATCAATAGACTTGTACAAATATTTGCTGTTTTGCAGGCATCACTGCAAATCACAAGTTAATTGTGTGCACAGCTTTCTAAAAATGACAAAGGGTGGCATGTTTTGAAATGATTATTATGATTTAGCAGATATGACTATTTGTGTAGGGCCAGGTATCCCAAAAAGTGTGTGCAATATGCTTCTTCACTGTAAGGACAATTTCCACATCATATTAGATGAGCATTTCATCCGTCATCACCTGAACATGACACAAAGGGAATCCTGAACAGTAAAAGAACACTGATCACCTATTGAACTAAGGTAATATGTTTGTATTATCCATCAGTAGAGACATGCCAGTATGCAGAAACCATGAGATGACCTTTGCATCCATCAGCCTAATAGATGCACACATGTAAAGAGTGGTGGAAGTGAAAGGGTTAATACAAGGAGAGATGGACATACACATAATGTTTGATGCAATGGAACATTCATGGACAAGTTTTTGCTGTGTTCCCATTACTAAGCTGTCATGCTCTGCAACATGAAGTGACTGATATAAGGGTAAAGAAGGGATAGTAGAGGGACAACAGGCTTATGACAAGCAGAACAAGGTTGGCTAAATATGTAATACTTGTGGGGATGGATGTCAATGTAACTAATTTGTTTTGGACAGTATCCCATATATCTCCACAAGAACTCATAACTGTGGAAAATGTTAAGATGTGGGTGATTAAACATATCATAGACATATAACATCACACTAAGAAATGATGTGAGATGCATTTGGAATTGAACCCTTGATGCTAAGGGCAAAAAAAAATTCAGTCAGGTGATTTATGGCAACAGTCCACATAGGAAGTCATCTTTTATTGCATCCAGCGCTGTACAGAGCTGACAGACTGTTTCAAATTTGTGCATTTACTCTGCTTTAATTCTGTATTCCTATAGTGAAGCATGTTTAAGACCATTGCTTGAAGATAACCAGACTAGTGTGGTCAATGACAAAAACTCATCAGGTGAGGACATGAGTAGCCATTCACAACCGCTCAGCATTGGTGTGTGATGCCTAACTCTGTGCAAATGCACAGGACAAAAAGTGAAAACTTCTTTATGGGCCATTTCTGGCCATGTGTGTGGTGTCTGATTCTATTTTTTGACCAGACTGAAGGGGTGAAAGTGGGGTTGATAGGACAGTGGTGAAATGGGGGGCAAGTAGGGTGAAGTAAAATGAGAGAGCATTACATTTGAAGACAGGAATTAGGAAAGAACCATAGATCTGTACTTCTTCAACACAGTAATGTGCACATGTAGACACATTTTGATGAATTTGGACTGTTACTACAACGCAGATGTGTGACAACAATGCAGTTATGTTGTATAGCCAAATGGACTAAGTCAAGTGTGTTGAGAAGACACATATGCAAAGTGGAGAGCTATGAATGGGACTTTTTTTTTCAAAAAGAGAGAAATGTTGGGGAAGGGACAGAGGGATGTGAGGGTCAGGTAGGTAGGATAGGTGAGAAATCAGGTACAGCCAAACAGGACATACAACAGGCACAAGGATTGTGATGGATATAAATGGTTGGGGGACACCATGATTGGGGATAGGTAGGGGATATTGGAAGCACATGCACATCAAGCTTGGGAACAGTAAAAATCTAGTCCTGACCCTCAGAACTGTTGAGTTTTCCCCTTCCTCAGGTCCCTGTGAGAGTGATAGACATGGGAGTGTCTTTTCTATTTTAATGAGCAATCTCTCCAGGTGGCTGATGCAGATATCAAGGCAGGTTTCTATTATATCATGCACCATCCCTGACAGCTGCTGGTGGGTGATGTAATCACCACCTCCACCAACACTCCCAGAGGGTAGCAATGCATCAGCAGATGGGCAATTCTACCTGATGTTTTTGGGCGAGGTAGTGCAGGGGCTGCAGAAGCAGTACTGCCAGGATGTGTCCAAGAGGTGCTGGGTGTTAGTATGGCAGCTGATAGAAGGTTGTCAAGCTGAGCTGTAATGGTTGGCCTATTTTCCTGTGCTGAAAAGTATTTGGTTTGTTGGCAGAAAGGTATGACATCAGAAAGGTGTGATTTCAGTTAACATACACACACACACACACACACACACACACACACACACACACACACACACACACACACACACACACACAAAAAGAGAGAGATAAGGGGTGGGGTGACAGAAAAAAAGCAAAGAGATGATTCGAAATATGATATGTCACTTTCATGCTTTATTACACTAAATATCCTTTTATTATTATAGAACTTTTAAAATCCACAATATGAACATGAATTGTTACAAGTAATCCTTGGAATATGCAGATATTCCCTATATGCTTTTAAATATACTACAGATTAACTTAACAACATGGGATTAAAGCCAATAGTGCTGCATTTCAAATGTAAAAACGATACTTGTTGAATGTGTATCTATAGGATGCTTGTGAAAATTAAACCCACATAATCTAAACACATGATTACACTTGCCTGATACAATTACCAAGAGCTACAGAAGAAAGCATGCTTGCTTGCTGTTACAGTTAAGACATGCATGCTGAACTTGATTCTGATCTATGGAATCACAATATATTCATCACAATCAGGGTCAGTTGTGCTGCATACGTAACCCTTGCTTCTCTGAGACACTCCAACCTCTCAGCACATGCCTCTCTGTTCACCAAGATTTCCACTGCAGCTGTAAAATAGAAATTGAAAGAAGAGACATGAAAGCATTATGCATACCAGTCTTGGCTATCAGCAGCATTCCATAACATTTAAAGTTGCTTGATCTGTATACTTACACAACTGGTGGGTGCCAGCAGTTCTATACTCATCCAGACATTAGTCACGTTGTGCCCACTTGCACCTCCTTAGGTCACTGTAGTGGTATCTACACTGCTCCCTAGTGTGTGGGATGCCAGTCACACTAGAGACAGACTTGGCTAGGTTGTTCTAAGCCTTAGCCTTATACTGAAACCTGGTATAGTTGCCCTGCAGCAGCCTACAGCTGTAGAGCTTCACTAAAAACAAATAATTTTGACTCCTCCACACCCAGCTCTGTGCACATCACCACTGAGCCTGTTTACGTGAAGGACGTTGAGCCAAATTAAAATTTTTCACTTTTTCTCTTAAGTAGTGAACCCTGTTTGCGCATAGGTAGGCAAAACGCAAATGTAAAATGCAATAGTGAACATATGTTACTTGTGTAAATACTCATTATGACCCTTCCTCAGTAGAAATAGCTACTGTGGGACTCCAACGACACTTTACCTATGTTCTTTCCTTTTTAGTTCAATATATTTACACCTTGTGCCATAGATACAGTCAGGCAACAGGTGGAATTTCTGCAGTCATTGCCATCCATGTTGCTGACCGCCAAGCAATGCCACTAAGCGTCTTTGTACTCTATAAAACAAATTAAATTAAATTTAACTTTCTAAGCAGCTAACCATGTTTCCACTCTGCCACTTATGTAAAAAAGGGATAAAAAATGGGAAACAAAGGTTAAACAGTTACACAGCTCTGGATCCGAACCATCTGACTACTGTGTTTACACAACACAGGTGTAATGGGTTATCTCTCTTTTCCACAAGCACAAATTTGCAATGCCAATCAAATCATGTACATGCAAACAATTCACATTTCATATCCAGTATTAACAGTTCATACAGTTGGACATTCTCAATTAATTGCACATGTGTGGCTGACATATTTAGTGCAATGCATGATCACACACTTATTTACGAATATGTTTGCAAAAATGTAGCTCTGTCTTCTTTATATTCTGGTCATTATGCCCTTATCTCTGTTTTACTATCAGACATGCAATCTGTGGTGCATTTCCTATCATTTTTCTTTCAACTTGTGATACAAACACATAACAATGAGCAACAGGAGACTTGTGCTGTTGTGGCTAGCAAATATACAAGTGCAATGTTTGATTTTATTTAAAAGTTCACTGAAGTTAGTTCCACACTTTGGAAGGGTATCTCTACTGACACATCCACTGTAGAGAAGGATGTCTGAATTGCTATTGTGTTTTTCCTTCACTCAGACTAATCATTCACAGTTGCAAGTCAATAGTACCTAGCAATGGCATAGAGCCTGCACTATGTTTACATCTGATACACAAAATCAAAAGTTTGTTATTCAGCAATTCAAATAAGTTCACACCTCATTAGCATCTTCACAGTGCTCAGAGGGCTGAATCTACTCTATAAAAAGGTAAACATGTAGCTGGGGAACTTGAAGGTGAGACTTGTTTCAAAACAAACAGAAGACTGGCATTGGCATTTCTTTGAAGGAGATTTCTAAGCAGAAAAGCAATTGTTTTGCTAAGGTATGTTTCTATTATTCAAGGGCATTTACACTGTAACATTTTTAGAAATGTATTTATATAGCCAGTAGAAAAATGATGGTTGATCTGTGTGCACTTCTTAAACTTCACTGTTGGCATAAGCATTTTTTGCATTTTTGAGATATACAGGTTATGCTTGCAGCACAAGTATGTTCTTACCATTTGTTTCTGCAATTTCACATGGGATTTCAGAGAACTGTAATGATGTTTTTCATCCAATGCAAGGGGTTGTACATGCGGCTGACAGATGCCCCAGGGCAACATCCACAGCAGCAGTAATGGGCACAGTTTGAAAATTGATGGGCATTCCTAATTTGCATACTTGACTATGTTACAATGCTAATTGTCAAGTAATCAATCACATAACTGCATCCGTCAATATAGCAATGTTGACAGAATAGTGATGCTTGCCCAGACCTTAGCATTTGTGTTGGAGGGTGGGGGCTGCAACCTACAATCCTGTGTGTGTTTCAAGTCCTTTGACAGTGGGTACACAGCCTCTGATTATTTGTTGGAAAACATAAAACATTTACTTATGTGCTGTTCATGAGTTTGTTCAAACCTTTTCATTTGTGTTGGAGGGTGAAGGGGGCACCTACCATTCTGCTGTCCTAAACGAAAAGTGTTTTTCAAGTACTTTATGTTGACAATGGGTACACAGCATGATTCATTTTTAAAAAGAAAATACATTAGTTATGTGCTTTTAATGGGTTTTGCCCTTCTATGTTTTATGTCACATAGGATTATGGCACCCAATACAGCAAATCCATGAAAAACCTTTTTAGTGAGGCTGAAAATGAGGTCATCAAGCAGGCTGTGAGGCACCATGGAGCCTTCCTACTTGAGAGAGGCTTGGGGGATATGACTACCAGAAAGGACATGTGCAAACAGGTAGCTACTGAATGCAGTTGGTGGTTGTGGCTATAATTATGATGAGGTGCGGGTGGCATCAGCCACTGATATGATTTCATCATCATGGAGGAGGGCAGCTGCAGTTGCCCTAGAACAGCTGTCTCCGGGGGGATGATCCTGCTACCAAGCCACCACTGACACCAAATGAGGAGTTCCTGTCCACTGTCAGAGATTCAAACAGCTCAGGGGAATCTTCTCACCATGTGCTTGATGTTGGTGCTAATGTGATTGGGAGGCCAAGTGTGTCCTAGGAGCAGATTCTAGGTAGGCTTACATGTGGCAGCATTATATTGTCTTGTAGACTAAAATATATAATTTGGTTGCTGTTGCTTGCTGATACATGTTTTATATTGATAACTCATAGTTATAAAAGACAGTAGGGCAATAGAAATGGGGGTGGGGGATAGCTCAGACAAGTTTCAGTTACAGACATTTCTCTCACAGCATAAAGCCGATTATTTATTCACTGTCCCTGTGTTATTCCCATTGTGATGCTTAATAGCCATCCCTTCATTGCTTCATTTCTTCTGGGCCCATCCTCCCTGCAAAGTGTTGAGATATCTGCAGATGGTAAGCAAATATTTATTTTCTTTACTAAGCATTATGCAGATATATTATCAATGTGTATGGGGAGTGTGTAATGAATGTCTATATTGCTGTAACATCTGCAATTGTGTGACCAGTGTTACTTTTTGTTCAGATGTTTTGGGTTAATATTTAGGGGAGTAGTAATTTCATTCCTGTATTTGTTGCTTATTATCTCAGGTGATCCTGACGATCCTGACTGTGGAAGTGTAGGACTCCTACCATTTGATGTCGGAGTATCAGTAGGCTGTAATGATGATGGTGGCCAAACCAAGGCACAGTTGGGAGGTTCAGAGAGTTTCAGTCTCACACTGAGGTTGTGGCTCACAAATCCCTGGCTTTCCTTCAGTATGCCTATGCATACCCATTCCACTAAGCTCTCAGATAGTGGACAGGCTGAGGGTGACACAGTTGATCAGGGTAATGTGACTACTCTTGTTTCAGTGCCAGTTTACTGTGTCCATAGCCAAACTGTGGGCAGGGTTCCATGTGGAAGAGTTTGTAGGGTTGCTTGGAAGAGGTCTGTTGTCTGTCCTCCACCTGATGCTGTTGTGTTATTATGTGCCATTTGATGTATGCATGGGGCCATCATGGAGGCACAGGTGCATTCCATGAGGGCCTCTGAGGACATGCTTAGGGTCCTAGACAAGGCACAATCTGACATGCATGACTGCCTCCACTGTGTGGCCATTTCAATGGATCAGATAGATGCCATGCTAGAACAGGCAGTGTCTGTCATGGAACGTCTACTGGGAGGGGACAGCAGCCACATGACCATAGGGCCACAACATCATCTGGTGTTAGCCAAAGTGGCCATGCCCAATCCCGCTCCCAGAGTGGCAGTACTTCCAGTGCTCCATCAGTCAGTGAGGTGCCCACACCTAGACATAGTATGTCAAGGGGTCATGGACCTGGGCACAATTGTGAAAAGGGCTTGTCCAGCAAACAATTCTAACATTCAAGTAGAACCAGCACATCTGACCAAGGCTGTGGATGTGCCAGTGTAACTCCTGCTAGAGCCACTTCTCATGGCTGGGGGCAATAACATTGAACTGATACCTCTTCCATGCATGACTCACACCTGTCTGAAATGACAGGACATAATGGTAGCACAGAGCTTGGCTGTATTCATACAGATAGACACACACACATTTCACATAGAGTGCCCATACAAGCCCCAACACATACCAGATACATGAGACATTAATGAGGATGGCAAGTCATCATGTCTCAGTGGCCTTTTGATATTGTCATTATTCTTGCCTGTATGTGTTTCTTACACACATTTACTGGTTTGGTGTCAGTCTTGGCCTTCTGCCCCCTCCCCCACCCCCACCCTGTGCAAATGATGATAACTGTGTCATCACCTTGTTTCTATCTTTTGGATTCAGGGTTACATATGTATATGCCTGATGCACAGGGTGGGTAGCTATCTGAGTGGTTACGATATGTATTGGTGATGTAATTTGGATTTTCTTCTAAATTATTACAGCATTTTGTTTTGTGATTCCTACGGTGGAATTGTTGGTGCAGCATTTATGCTTATTGGTCCACTTGTGAGAATGTAGGGAGAAGTAGATTTTGGACAGTTTTTTTCTATATTGGGTATTTTAGATGCATAAGGCATGTTAGTTGTTAAATTGCATAAATATATATTACAGAAGTCAGTCATGTCACATATTAACATCATTGCTGGAAAACTCACACACATTCTACTTAGGTACATTTAGAAGTAACAGTATGCAGGTGTCTGCCATTCATTCACGTTCTTACACATTTATTTATTTTTTTACAAGTTCAGCACTTACCTTAATAGTCCTGTAGTTACAACTGTCATCATTTTGGACTGACTCTGCCTGGTGCTAGCAGTACACAGCCATTACATGGGTAAGTAAAGGTTGTGAGCATTGCCTGACATCAATTTTACTGTATGTATGTGTATAGGATGAAAGGTGTATCCCTTAGGTGGTCAGCATGTGTGCTATCCATTGTCTCTTGGCCAGGGTATGGCCATATTCTACATGCCTATGTCTACCTGCATGTATAGCAGCTGGAGGTTTCACCTCTGACCCCTCACCTGCGTAAGGCTGTGGTGATCTTGCCAGTGGTGGTAGAACATTTGGTCCTAGCCTTTGATGTTCCTATTGCAGCTGTTTTCACATGATAATATTGTGTAGGATAGCACAGACTGTGATAATTTCAGCACAAGTACAGGGATCGTACTGCAGAGACCCCCCAATGTATCTAGGCACTGAAACCATGACTTCAACAGCCAAAACATATGCGCTATGATATTTCTTGTTTGAGCATGTGCTGCATTATAGCATTCCTCTGTGGGTGTGTGCACATTTCTGATGGGTGTCATCAGTCATGGTTCGAGTGCATAGCCTGCATCCCCCAGTAAATCTCCTCATAGGTCATCACTCCTGGAAAGCTTCTGGTAAAGCTGTGAGTTGTGCCAGATATGGGAGTTGAGGTAACTGCCAGGGTTGCCAGCACATACATTCATGATGATTACCTCAGCATTATGCATAACCTGGCAGCTAGTAGAGTGGTACCTCTTTCTGTTGATGCAGACCCTTCATTGTTCCCTGGGTGGTGTTTTGATCTGAATGTGCATGCAGTCTACGACATCCAAGAATTCAGGAAAGTGTGGTACAGGGTAGAAATCCTGCATAGTTCTAGCTGTGGCCTCAGGGGTAGGGGGGAAATATATATAATTACTGGTATGCTGTAGCATACATAGCATTCAGGAAGAGGTTGTAGATTAATACTAGACTAACTGTCCATGAGGGCCATTTTAAGCCTAAGCAATTACCCCATGTAAGAATCAAACTCTCTACCTGGTGTCTATAAGGCATGCATCTTAACCATTATGCCAGCCTCCCTAATACTGGCATAGTATCCTAGAGCTGATGCCTGTGACACCCCCAGCATGTCTCCTGTGGGTCATTGATACATTTCTGTAGCTAACATTCTAAGTGCTATCCATGCCTTGGTCCACAGGTATTGGTTCCTCTCAGTTTGCCCTTGCTCTCAGGTGAGGACAGCAGAAGTTACAGAGTTCCTGGAGTTTGTCTGCATCCCAGTTGTAGTGCTCTACTATTTCCACCTCATGCAGATCAAGAAAACTTTAATGTGGTCTAAATACCCTTCTCCTGCTTGCCCGAGGTCCATCAGCAGCAGTAGCATCGGCTTGAGCCTGTTGCACATATACATGCAGACGAGCAGCAGCAGCCCCTAACATTCTTTCTCTCCTGTGTAGTTTCTGTGTCTTTATTCCAATAGGTTTTGTAGTACAAGGCAAAAGTCTACACTAAGTGTACACTATTGCTTTATAGCTTGTTAAATAGCTACGGCATCTTGGAGTGGTTGATTAGCATACAGTTCAGCTGCTTATGTAGTAATTAGCATGCCACAATGTTTACCATGTCTGCACAGCTCTACACAACATGTAGAGCCACTTACTTAATACAAATTGGCATGCTATTGTGAGAGTGTCACACCACTATGTGCACATGGTTTTAGAAAGCCATGTAGGATTTATTGAAGCCTGGCTATAGAGTTTTAGACACAAAATTCTACAGATATAATTTTATGACTAATATTCTAAATAGAGAGTTATATAAATAAACATTTATGTTCAGAATTCTATGAAGATAGTGCAACAGAATTTTAAGTACTAATTTCCATAGAGAGAGAATTTTAACTTCAAAGTTTTGCACATATAATTATACGCATAGAATTCTGCAGGTAGACTTACAATCCCAGAATTATACAAATATGGCTAGAATTACAGAGATAAAATTCTAGACATAGAATTTTAGAGAGAGGATTATATGTCCAGAATTTCCAAGATAAAATTCTAAGCATAGCACTCTACATATAGAATTTGATTCCATGCCTAGAATCCTAAATGCAGAATTCTATACATAGAATTCTAACTAGAAAATTCTTCAGAGATAATTCTTAACTCAGCATGTAGAATTCTAATTTCTATTAACAGAATACTAAATAAGGCATTCCTCAGATAGAATTCTAAACACTGAAATCTACAGACAGAATTCTATAACAAGGGAATTCTACATACATAATTTTCTGTTGTTAGAATTCTATTGCTTGAATTTTCTAGATATTCTAAATTTATAATGCTACAGACAGAATTATAAGCAAAATTGTACAGATAGTTGCACAGTCAAAATTCTAACTACAACAGAATTCAATAAACAACATTCTATAGAAAGAATTCTACATGATTCATACATAAATCCACATTTCCAACTTGCCATGGACTCAAGTCACCCACTTGAACTCACAAGGAACTCAAACTGTTAAAACATTTTAAATGTAAGCCATTTTAGTAGGGTTGAGATCCCTGCATCCCTATAGCCCAATTTGGTGGGGGCTTCCACACTCAAACTCCACAATTGCACAAACATGAAGAAAACAGAAATTCATAAAAATAAATCATTGCTAGTGTGCACTTAAACCACATGATCAGTGATTTACAATGGAAATAGTGACTGGGGAGCTCAATATCAGGGAGACAAACTTAAGCAGATGGAACTTCATCTGGCTGGAACTCATTAATGTATAAATGAGCCATTTTAAAACAGAGTTCTGTGGGTAGCATTCTCCACATAGTATTCTAAAGACAGAATTCCAAAGAGATAACTCTACACAGAATTGAAAACATAATTCTGCACACATGATTTAAAACAAAGAAAACTACAGATAGAATTATGGGGATAACATTCTAAATGGATATTTTTATAATGCAATTATATTCTACACATATAATGTTTTAGATACTTTCTGTTTTACAAACACATGTCTACAGACTGCATTGTAAATTCAGAATTGTACAGGTGGAAATCAAACAGACGTCAACAGATAGAATCCTAGAGATAAAATTATGTTGTATATTCAAAACACAAATTTTAAAGACAAAATTTTAAACAAATTCCTGGGGATTCAATAAACTCTGTGTGAGCTTAGCACAAAGCCTACATGGAGTTTACATGTTAGCATGATGAGCAGCAGTGCTAACTGCATATGCATGCTACACATCACACTTACACGAATACAAGTACAGTGTTGTGGCCAGGAACAGTGTTGCCAGACAGAAAATCATGTAAAGCAGCATGAACATCTGCAGACATGTTGATCTACAGGCAAACTAGTTATGTATGATTGCGCAGACATCCACAATGACTACCAGGGTTTAATACAAGGTAACGCATAAAGTTCTAACACATTATAGGAAAGTGTTGCCAGTGCAGAGTACTGTGCAAACTTGTTGTTGGCATAATGAAATAAAGTTTTGGTGGTGACCACCAAGTGCACATAGAATGGATTATAAATAATTATTCTGGGGAACTGTTTGTATTGAAATGGGCCACACACATGAGTGGTAAGAATGAAGACAGGGGCGGAAGACAAGTGAAACATTGTAATGTACAGCAGATAAGTACATGTGAATGTATGTACACCACAAAGACAAGAGAGTTGTAGCATGAACAGTAAGCACATATGTACATGATACAGTATGCATTGCTGTTTACACCTCCTATGTGGGTATAGTCATGTCATCACAAAGTTATTGTATATTATGTGACTGCCACACAAGGTCACATATCAGTGGGGATGATTGGCTGTGGTATAAGCACCCTGACATAATCACTGGAGAGGACATTTATCAAGGATGACATATACAATAAGAGGTAGGTGCATATTTGGAAGATGTGCAAAATGAGTCTCTTGAATATGAATGTAATGTCAGCATAGATCTCAGCCAAGTGGGACATATAGACTCAGGCTCATGGACAACAGTAAACAGAAGCAAGCATAATCATTGACAATGTCAAAATAATACCACCATTAATCTGTGTCATTGACATAAAATATGTGACTGTGAGTCATTATACATGCTCTACATGAACACACTTGTACAACTGTCATGATTTGTCAGTAATCTATAAGGGGAATCAAGCACACCTTCCTCAAACATTAACACACTTCGGAAGTGTTAACAGGGGCACTGTTATACCGGTAGTTTAAACTATGAGCAATCCTGGCTAGTTGACAAGTTTGCATGGCATATATATGCCACAAGCCACACTTGCACAAATGTAACCCATGCCGTCAATGTTGTCAATGAACTATGTATTTACTGGGTGCATCACAGGAAAACGCATCACACATGCATCTTGTATAACACCTTGAAAAGAGTTCTGCACTTTCAACTCCTAATGGTTATGCATCAAAAAGGATACGTAGGTATGGCCAATAAGATGTGTGGGAGCTCACTGTGACAAAAGTTACACTTGAGTAAATAATCTCTGGAAGATGTGTTGGGAGTTACATGCATTAGGGTGCAGTGTACTCAATTATTGGTTTGATGAGGGCTGAGAACAATGGGACTGTAATGCCCTTTGAAATGAATAGTCCTGCACATACTCAGGAGTTGTGCTACATACAAGGGATTAGTCACCACTGTGGGCACATGCTGGTGGAAGCTCCATATACTATCTAACTGAGTGCAGAAGTCATATACCATTTGGTCTGTTCATAGGGTGTGCTGTCTATATTGTAATTAGCTCGTGTATTTGATTTCATAAAGGAACTAATCCCCCACATGACTTTTGTTCATCTACTGTGTCTCCATGGCTCTGTAACAATCCATTATGTGTGTTAACACTGTCTGCATTATACCAATATAAATCTTGATTTCAGTGATTGTCCACAATTTGCAGTCTTCCACAATGCTGATTAGACAAAGGATGCGCAAGTTAAATCTTGACTTCTGAGACTTAAATAATGAACAGGAAAGGACCTAGCACAGAATCCTGTGGTACAGACCTGATCACTGGACTCTAAATAGAGATGATTTTACACACTTTGACATTAGGTGTCAAGTATGTGATTTGTTTGTCTACCCAATTGGTAACATAGGTGTTTATGTCCACTTGAGACAGTTTCTCTGTAATACCTGTGTGACTTTTGTCAAATGCCTTGTTCAGGTCAAGTTACACCAAATGATGGTGTTTTCCTCATGCATGCCCTCAGTGACCTTCTTGAAGACATCAAACAGATGTAACAAACATGATGTAGACTTAACAAATCAAACATGGGTTTGGTACATAGTCGGGAGATTACCTGTGTCCTTTTTGATAAGGTCCATGTTGGTCTGCCTCACAGATAAGGAGAGTCAGGTGTATGGGTCTATAACTCCATGCATCAGCTGATGGTCCCCCCTGGTCAGACGAATGACTGTTGCTGTACAACCTTCTACAAGAACATAGACTGTGTTGAGGCTGTGTTGAAGTAGGGATCCAACTGTGTCTACTAGGTCAGGTTTTAAGTCACTCTATAGACAACCTGGGATGTTGTCAGGGCCCACTGATTTTGTGTTGTTAGCTGTAGAGAGCACACAGCTGAGCTGCTCTCCTGAGAATAAAAACTGAGTAATGTTTGCATGCATACTTTGGCTGATGGCTAATGGTGACAGGGGGGTGAAGTTTGAAACAAACTAACAGCTAGCAGATTGTCTATTTTCTCTGGTTGAGTATAGCTGGTGGCATCCACAAACAACTCTGTGCATAGCTGTGTATTCCCTTTAACATTTCACACTTGTTTAAATCAATGATTCATGACAAAACCTCCAATACAACATTGATCATGGTTCACATGCCACTCACAGGTACTGTTCAGACAGTCATACAATTCACAAAACAAATCTTCCAGGACACACCACGAGAACACTGAAGTCTTCTAAAAAACACGTTCTTTACTCCAATCGATAAAAGGATGTATAAGCGCTTTCACATGCGTCTTGCATGCTTCTTCAGATACAATTCAAAGCATCTAACCTAGTTGCTTATATACATCTCATTATTAACAATCATTAAAACGGTTAAAACAATTATGCTATTAAACCATAATTGACCCATTAATTAATGAATTATTCTATACAATTGTACCAATGTCATGTAGTTACATCAATTACACAACATATGCCTGTATGTATTTCATGAGAAAGCTGTGTCTGAGAGGCCTGATGCCATATAAGGAAAATTACAGATCAGTTTTTTGTGACTCGTAGAACATTTCCTGACACAAATGCTGATAGTCACACAATGGTGCTACTGACCACCTCAACAATCCTTGGGAACAGCAACACAATTGCACATATAATGAATTCCACAAGGTTGCAATTGAATCAAAATGTGGTATTTTTGTGTATATCACAGCATTACAACATGTGGATGAAACAAGACTTATTAGTGCCCATGTAATCAATATGAATTTATATTGTCTGTCCCATAGCAATTAAAGATGGTAGGTAGACACATACACACCTGTGCCATACTGCAATTGGCATTGCACTTGGTGAATAAGAACTGTATAGAATGCTAATCTACTCCAGTACAACAGCACATCTTAATAAGCCAGCAATATACATAAAAGTGTATCATACCATGTTAATAGCTTTCAGGAGGCCTATTACTACAGCTGTTATAGAAGGAGCATCTAATGAAATGGCAGCAGTAGCCATCAATACATTAGCTCACATCACAGATTGTAATACCCTATTGCAGGCATAATGTACATCCACACCTCAACACAGTACATGTTAGTGACAGCAACATTGACATTTCAAATGTTCATAGGGTCATAGGACATTATTAAGTTTAAGGCCAACATCACATAAAATCCTAGCTAGTATTATACCATTTAAAACAAACTTCCTATATATCTATATGATGGAAGATAGTAAGAGTATGTGCATGTTTGTGTATTTGTTGGATTGCATTGCATACTGCAACTATCCATATGTGACATGTGCACCACACCATAACAGAATTAGCAATCATACATGCAGCGGTCTTGAGGTGGCTTGCAGAGGCTCATGGAAGGACCTTTCTTCATGATGTGTGTATGTATCCTCCACTTCCCTGCAGGAAGGATGTAATGTGGCCAGAGGAAAAAAGAAGATGGCTGATGCATGGAGTTATGTTAAAGGTTCTCCTAAGTGATCGCGAATTGAAAAAACATTCAAAAGATCATACAATGACCATAATGTACCACCAACCACCAACATACAACAGTAGACTGGGTCTGATTTGAACATTATGCCTGTGTAGGTATAGAGGATGAGTTCCTTGCAATGTAATTCTAGCACCACCACATATGATTGACTTTAACACTGTCACACTGCATTTTATGATGTATGATAGCATCATTGTATCTCTGTGTAAAATTGTCTCAAAAATAAAATTTGGATGTATATACACTACATTTGCCTGCTGTTAAATTAGAACCCCTATATATCTAGGTAAAGAACACAGTACTTAATATTACTGCCACAGCACGTTTGTCTAAAGAACACAGTACTTAATATTACTGCCACAGCACACATTTGTGTTGAATACTGTCACAGTGCATGTTATGCAATATGACGTCATCAGTGTATGTTACAAGCAGATGTTCTGAGGAGTGTTTGACATAGCTGTGGACTCACATGAGTTTCTAAAATTTCCACCATGCTGATTGCTGAGCAAGTCAGTTGACTTGCAGTGAGACTAGAACCCCTACCTACCTATCTTTAGAGCACACTACTTAATGCAAGTGCCAAAGCCCAAGTCTACATTTCATAGTGTCAGACAACACTTTATAGCTGATGACATCAGGAGTCTTTGATGAGAAGAAGATGGTAGTAGGAGTGTCTCATATGCTGTTCTAAAATGATCTCTTAAATGTGAAGCAATTTAACACAAACACACACATACACCAGTTGACCACAGTGAGAGTAAAACCCCTTCTTATCTACAGAGCATAGTACTTAACACAAGTGCCACAGCACAAGTCTGGCTTTTACAGTGTCCAAAACTTTATAGCTGATGATATTGGCAGTGTCTGTTGAGAGGAATATGGCAGTAGGATTGTCTCACATGCTGTTCTAAAATGGTCTGTTGAATATGAACCAAGTGAACATGAACACACATGACCACAGTGAGAGTAGAACCACTTACCTAACTATCTACAGAGCACAATACTTAATGTAAGCACCACACCACAAGTCTGGCTTTTATAGTGTAAGAAAACACTTTATAGCTGATGATATTAGCAGTGTATGTTTGTGAGAGGATGTGAGGCATGTAAGAAAGGGATGTGTAGGCATGTACAGCTTTCAAAGTAGTTGTTCTCCATGGAACTGGGTTGATGAAAGTAGGATACAGACTTGTGCTGTTCTGACTAGACACACACACACACACACACACACACACACACACACACACACACACACACACACACACACACACACACTCAGTGACTGTAGTGAAATTAGAACTATTATGTAGTTAGGTATATCAGCTAGATAACTATGTACTTAACACAAGCGCCATGGCACAAGTCTGAATCCTACACTGCTGCAGGACAATTTATAGTGGATGACATTGTCATTGGATGTTTGCAAGAAGATGTTGGGAGGCTTGTATGAAATGGATGTGTAGGCATGTACAAATGTCAAAATGTCTATACTTCATGGGGCTGGATTGCTGATATTAGGATACACACTTAAGCTCTTCTGACTGCACCCACAACAGTTGACTGCAGTGAGATTAGAATCCCTACCTAACTAGGTACACCAGCTAGAGAACTCAGTACTTAATACAAGCATCAAGGCACAAGTCTGACTTTTGCACTGCTGCTAGACAATTTATAGTGGATGAAAGCCTCATTGGATGTTTGCAAGAAGATGTTGGGAGGCCTGTATGAAATGGCTGGGCAGGCATGTACAGCTGTCAGGATATTAGTTCTACATGTGACTGCAGTGATGATAGTGGAAGAGCTCTCTGATCTTGTAGCCCAGGCAGGTATGACCCTAGCCCTGTGTAGCATCCTACCTTCACCCAGAATGATACTGCAGTACAAGGACAAAATGATTGACTTCAACAATTGGCTAAGCTTCTGGTGTCATTCTAAGGGGATCCAGTATTTGTCTGCCTGGGACGACATGGTCAACAGACCACGATGCTTTGCCAGAGATGGCCTGCACCTGTTGCCCCTGGGATTCCAGATACTGGCTAAGGGTCTTGCCACCCCTATAGTGCCTTTTTAGACAAGGTTCAAATGACAAATTCACCACCATAACAGGAACAGGCAAGCAAAAACTGAGGGTAATGCTACTCAGTTCTAGAAGTCTAAATCTCAAAATGCACTCACTCGAGGCACTCCTTAAAACGGAGAACATAGATATCTGGGCAGTGACCTAGTTCAAGGCTCTGGAGAGCACCCCTGCATTACCAGGCTATAACTCATATCACACTTTTTGGCCATCTAACTTGGACCAGAACACCAAAGTCAGAGGTGTGTCCATATTCATTAAGGATATCCACACCTCCAGGCTAGTTGCACAGCATAATGCATGTGAGGTTATCCAAGTGCAACTAACTCTGGGAAAAACTGCAATCCAAATTGTAGCTTGCTACATATCCCCCACCATGTCCCAGGATTCCCACTCTTCTTTTCTTAATATACTGGAAAAGATTAGGGTTCAACCAAACACCCTAATAATGGGTGATTTCAATTACCCCACCATTAACTGGGAAAACTACTCATGTACCAATTCCTTCGCTCAATGCTTTCTGGAATTCATACATTCAAATGCCCTGGATCAACTTATCCACACCCCCACCAGAGGCAACAATATCCTAGTCCTAGTCATTATCAACATGAGTGACCGGTGTTCCACACCTGAAGTCAACTTCTCATTGGTCAGATCCGACCATAAGCTAATCACCCTAGATATCCGCATCCCACCCACACCCACCATTAAGGAAACCACGGTAAAAAATTTCTTCAAAGCTTCATGCTTCTTAAGACAGAAGTGGTGAACTTCATGACACCCATGCAGATAGACAATACAGTTATGACTGCTGAATCATACACAAATGCACTCTATAAGCACCTATACGAGTGCATGGATCATGCTATCCCAAACATAACCAAGATGCTATCCTCCAAAAAAAGGAAGCCAATCTGGTGGTCCCCTGTCATAAACATACTCTGCAACAGAAGGAAGAAACTTTTGCAAAATATAGTAAAATCTCATGAGTGGAGGAGCTCCCTGGTCAGTCTCAGTAAGAAGCTGAGATCCCTTATAAGATCCTCCAAAGCTAGCTACGAAAACAAAATCGCCAATGATTCTAAGGGCAACCACAAAGCATTCTATAGCTATGTTAAGAATCTCAATGGCAACACCCAGATCTGCTCTGAGTTACAGCACAACGGCATGAAAATTACACAACCAACTGATATTGCCAACATCCTGGCAGATAGGTTCAGTGCTAACTTTACCCCCCCCTCTCACCCCCTAAACGGCCCATATCTATACAGGAAGAATGCAGAATCCCTGTAATCACATCTATGCAGGTAAAAGCTGCACTCTCTAAAACCAAAAACACAGCATCCATGGGACCAGGCAACATCCCAGGCTGCATTTTACATGAACTTCAGAATGAACTGGCTCCCCACCTAAGCACCATGTTCAGTCATAGTCTCATGTCAGGCTTTGTGCCCACTAAATGGTGCACAGCAACAGTTATCCCACTCCACAAAGGGGGAGCCACCAATGATTCTGGGAACTATCGAAAATAAATAAGAAACAGCCTCAGTTACTCACAGCAGGATAAAGAACAAAATAATAAAATTTATTATGTTAGCGCTTTCACGGTATTCACCACTTCTTCAGATATACATTCTCTTAAAAAACAGAAGCATTTAAAACTATAGAAATTAATGACATCACAAATCAATTAACAAATTAAAAGCACATTGTCAAGTGCTTAAAAATAACAGTTTAGTGTTTCATCATACTTTAATGCTTCAAATGTCTCTCTTTCAAACAGGGTTTTAGGGAGCCTTTGGCATTCGGTCCCGGAGGTCTGTCTGCCTGAAGTTTAATTATCCAATTTTGCTCTGCCACTTCAGTTTTGTTTTTAAAGTCTCCTCCCCTTGTACCTTCAACTAACCCTTCTAGCACAAAGCAACTAAAGCTATGATTCATTCCTTCTTTTAAAACATGCTGTGCGCATTAGTTTCTTTTGTGTTCTGTACATCCCTGTAGTGCTCAGGCATCCTATCTTTCAGTCTTTCAGCATACAATTGGTTTTATCAATGTAGTATGCATAACATAACTTACAGAAACTGAAATAAACCACATTTTTTGTCCTACAATCAGCGTAAAAATTAAAGTCAATGTTAAAGTGCAATATAAGGTGTTGATAAGATTCACCAGTATATACATATTTACATGCACTACAATTTCTGCATTTATGGGTACCAATTCTTTCTGAAGGAATTCCTTGGTTCTTATTTAGATTATAGCAAAGATGCCTTTTAAGGGATGTGTTGTTCTTAAACAAAAAGCACGGTGTTTCACCTGTCACATTTTCAAATTCATCTACAGTTCTTAGAATGTTCCAATTAGCTTTCACAATATCACATATACTGTTAGTATCACTGGAGTATGGCAGGGTAACCCTAAAATCACCAGGCTTCACTCTATTTGGTTTTGGGTTTATTTCAAGTGGAGTCTCTTCTCCATAATATGGCCTGTATCTGTTCTGCCTTTCTCTCTAGGCTTCTGTGATATAGCTATCTATCTCTGCAGCTTTGTAGCCCCTACTAAGGAATAGAGGCCTGTGTGTATTATATGTAGTTCCCCTCTACTAATCTTCACATCCAAGAAATCAATGTCACCATAGGAATATTTATGTGTATTAGCCTGACGAGCCTGGTCTGCAAGGCCATGGAACGTATCATCATTGAACTCAGAAACAAAGACACTGGTAACCTCCAAACTCTGGACCCCACCCAGTTCGGGTTTGTGAAAGGCAGATCATGCCTTCTGAACCTGATCAACTTATTTGAGGAAGTCACCAAAGCCGTAGATGAGGGTAAGATGGTTCACACAGCCTATCTTGACCTCGCCAAGGCTTTCAACACTGTCCCCCAGTCTGGAATTATAGCTAAACTCACTAAACTAGGTATAAATCCCTACGTCACAAGATGGGTTGCCAACTGGCTCACTCACAGAACCCACACTGAAAAAGTTGCAGACTCCGAATCTGACTTCAAACCAGTGACAAGTGGAGTACCACAGGGTTCAGTCCTGGGACCTCTCCTGTTTGGTATCTACTTCTCTGAAGTACAGGCTAACACAGAAAGCCTCTGGCTAATGAAGTTTGCAGATGATTGCAAACTAGGAGCCATAGTTGAGTCCCCAAATGATGTGGACATCCTACAGAAGGGCCTCACTGAGACAGATGTCTGGTGTCAGAGGCATGGCCTCAAGCTCAATGCCAAAAAGTGCATTGTCATCCCTTTTGGTAAAAACTCTGTACCCATGAACTACCACATAAACGGCAGTCTACTTAATGCCAAATGTGTGATAAGTGACCTTGGGATCCAGGTGGACAGTAGTCTCTCCTTTGATAATCACACCTCCACAGTAGTCAAGAAATCCTTCTATGTGGCACACCTCATCACAAAAGGGTTCTCATCCAGGAAAAAAGAGGTCATTGTTCCCCTCTACTTGGCACTCATTAGACCCATTATAGAGTACAATGCATCCTTTTGGACTGTACCTCACAAGACATCTGCAGCAGCTGGAAAGGCCACAGAAGTACCTCACAAAGAGGATTACTGGCCTCAAACAGATGCTCTACAATGACCATCTCAAAAAACTCCAGCTTTACTCTGTAGCATATCGCCTACTCTGAGGAGATCTCTGCCTAACATATAAAACTATGTTAAACCCAGAGCTGTTGGACATGCTACTCCTAAAGAAATCCCAGTCCCTCCGAGCTACACGGTCTAAGGACCTAAACCTTGTCACCACAATAAACAGGATATGCTGGAGGGATAGATTCCTGTCATACAACATCTACTGATAGGAAGATCGTGACATAAAAAATAAGAAGGAATGCAGTGCATTATATATGCACAGCACCAGATGCACAAACTTTAAGAAAATTTTATTTTTTGTGATTGACAGGATTAAAATCAATGAAAGAGGGGGTGACCCTAAGTTAGAAGTAGAAATTAGGAAAATGGAGTGGCAGATTAGACTTAATGCCCATATACCCCAAGGAATTAATGATTTTATTTCCATCAAAGCAATTTTGAAAAAGAGAGCAACCATTATTTAATTACCACAAAACAGTAATGGGTCAGAGTCTCATCATTTATTTAGGTTTAACATCAGGTATTAACATCACTATTTTATTCCATGCATTTAATCACTCAGTAGGTTTAAGATTGGGGGGGGGTGATCAACACACATTTACTTATATACATATATTTTCTATTGCATATATATTTTTATACACTGTTGCAGTTGGACTGAAGTTTTTATAACTATATAAGAAATTGTTTGTTATTTATGATGTGTACACAATGTTTACACATATATAACACATATGCTTTTCTTTTGGAAACAGGAAATGAGGTAATTAAGTGCTTGATTTTAAGGGTAAAAAACTGAGGTTTGTGACATCCACGTTAACTCTGATGATGCCCAGTGATGGGTGAAAGCACTTAATTAAATGTGGATTTTTACTGCGTCTTTTGCTTTTACAATAAAGGTGTACCACAATGCTGAACGGGTATTTTATACATTTTTTTATTTTATATGTTTAAGTTACGGTATTGTGCATTTTCCTGGTTCACCATTGCTTATTCATCACAAATAACCTACAATTAACTTTTTTGCATATGCAGCTAGCAGTGTTACTCACAAATAAGTGTAACACATTTGAGAAGTACCGTACTATGAATACCAGCCATAATTTAAACACAGAATTGAAGAGAAAGAATAGTAAACACAGTTTGCAATGGATATATGTGGACCTCTGAAGATTGAGCTATAAACAAAGAATTATACAGATAGAACTGTAAACATAGATTCTTGCAGATGGAATCCTATACATAGAATTGTACAATGAAGTTTTCTACAAACAGAATTCTACAAATAAGATTTTAAAGACAAAATTCTATGTAGAGAATTCTAACTACATAAATCTGCAGGTGGAGTCATAAATGCAGAATTTAACTTATAGACTTATACATGTAGTCTTCTGAATATATCATTCTGTAGGCAGAAGTCATAAAATTCTAAACACAGACATCTGCACATATAATTGTGAGTGCAGAATTCTACAGATAGAATTTCAAAAATTGAACTTAACAGAATAGGGCTGGATTCATTAAAGCCTACACAGTGTGCTAAAACTGTGTGCACATCAGTATCTAGCAGTTTTGTATTCACTAAGTGCACATCAGTAGCTAGCTGTTTTGTATTCACTAAGCAGCTCTACACACAGTGAAGAGCCATGCAAACACGGTAAGCATCGTGGCATGCTAATTACTACATAAGCAGTTGAATTGTATGCTAATCAACCAAGTCAAGATGGTGGAGCTATCCAGCAAGTTATAGAGCAATTGTTGAGACTCAGTGCAGGTCTTGTCTGCAAATTCCAAAACTTACTGGAATACAGCCATGGAAACTACTCTACATGGAAACAATGTTAGGGGCTGCTATTGCTCTTATACATGGGTATGTGCAACAGGGCCAAGTCTATGCTGATGCTGCTGCTAATAGACATCAGCCAAGAAGGAGAAGGGTATTTAGACCATTTTTAACTTTTCACTGTCTACATGAGGTGGAAATTGTAAAGCACTACAGGGTGGATAGAGACACACTACAGGAACTCTGCAACCTCTGTCGTCCTCAACTGAGAGCAAGGGAAAACTGAGGGGAACCAATATCTGTGGAGACTATGGTATGTATAACACTTAGAATATTAGCTACAGGAACCTACAACATGTCAGTAACTACATACATTTTCCCCGTACACATGAAGGCAAAGCTACAACAATGTAGGATTTCTACCCCATAGCACGCATCCCTGAAGTCTTGGATGCTGTAGACTGCATGCACATTGAAATCAAAGCACCACCCAGGGAACAGGGAGAGGTGTACATAAACAGACAGGATTTCTACTCCGATAACTGCCAAGTTATATGTAATGCTAATGGAATCATCCTGAATGTGTGTACTGGCAACCCAGGCAGGTACTTCAACTCCCATATCTGGCACAACTCACTACCTTATCAGAGGTTTTCTAGGGGGGATATCCCACAGGCCCATTTGCTGGGGGATGTAGGGTATGCACTTGAGCTGTGGCTGATGACGCCCATCAGGAATGCACACCCACTCACCGAAGAATGCTATAATGAGGCACACTCTCAAACAATAAATATCATAGAGCATGTGTTTGGGCTGCTGAAGTCACAGTTCCAGTACCTAGATACATCAAGGGGAGCCCTGCAGGACAATTCCTATTCTTGCACTGAAATTTCACTGCCTGTGCTATCCTTCACAATATTACTTTGAGAAACCAGCTTCAGCAGGATCACAAAAGGGCAAGATCACCACAGCCGTACACAGTGAGTAGTGAGAGACCAACTACTGTGGGTGTAGGTAGACATAGGCATGCACAATATGCCCTCGCCCTGGCCAAGAGGCAATAGATAGTACACATGCTTACCACCTAAGGGGGTAAAACTGTCATCCTATAGACATACATACAGTAAAATGGATGCCATTGCCAGCAAATGCTCATAACATTTACTTACCCATGTAATGGCTGTGTACTTCTAGCATCACACAGAGTCAGCCCTGATTTAAAACACTTGCAACTGCTGTACTATCAAGATAAGTGCTGAACCTGGAATAGGAAAATAAATGGCTTATAATACAAAAGAATGGCAGATCACTGCATGATGTTACCTGCTAATGTAACTTACTAGAAGGTAGGTCATTTTTACACCAATAACATCAATATCTGACAGCACTGACGTATGCCAATAAATCTGTTC
>NC_056727.1:497075568-497180568 GCF_019279795.1 Protopterus annectens
AAATTATACAAGCAATGTTTAAAATGTGTCCCTGGTTTTTGCCCCCCCCCCCAATTGAAAATAAGTTCAAGAAGCTGTGCAATATGCCTATGGCTTGCACTACTGTGATTCTGTATTTAATTATTGTGTGTAGAAGTAAACTGTTATCATGGAAATGTTCTGAATAGGGCAGTTTTGTCATTATTGGTGCATGCATTTTGCTTCATTGCTTACTGGAAAAATGTTCAAACAATAAATTTAAAATGCAATTGTGTGTGGAAGTAGACTATTATCATGGAAATGTTCTGAATATGGTAATTTTGTCATTACTGGTGCATGCATTTTGCTTCATTGCCTACTGGAAAAATGTTCAAACAGTAAATTTAAAATGCAGTTGTGTGTGGAAGTAGCCCTTTATGATGGAAATGTTCTGAATAGGGCAGTTTGGCTATAGGCGCCAGAACCACAGGGTGAGTGGGAGGAGGACTCATGCGCACGTTGCACACTAATTTAAACACAAAAGTGCGCAGAAAGCACTTCTTGCTGATAAGGCTCCCAAGTGTTAGCTCCGTGGATAACTGCTTACTTCTAAGGCTCCAGTTCTGGAGTAAGTCAGTGATATTTCATTCTGTTATGCTTATGCAGTAAATGATGGCCGTTTATTTTATGCAGTCACTCTGAAGTGATACTGATGGCCGTTTAATGCTAGCTCCATTTATTTTATGTAGTAGCTCCGAAGTGGTATTTCTGCCTCCGTTTATTTTATGCAGTAGCTCCAAAGTGATAGTGATGTCCGTTTAGTACAAGTTCCATTTATTTTATGCAGTAGCTAGATAGCTCACTTTGCCATTGGCCTAAATCTTTCTTTATCCCAGTATGTTCTGCATTGTGGCTGGAATTTCCCTCAATACCTTAATCAAACCAGTCACAAAATGGTACACAGATTGTTACAGATTTGATTTTAATAATGTTAGTGTATGCATTGCATTTTTAATTCTGTATTTCAAATATACAGAATAGAAAACATAGGATGTAACTGTACATGAGTTTACTGTACGAGGAATTGCTGGCTGTTCCCATGGTGGCATGAGAACAGTGTGCAAGTTGGTGAAATATTTGAGGCATTGCTTAGAATGATATTTACAAATTGTCATCAAGGTTTCAAAACATTTATAGTCAGTTATTTTGGCGTTAGAATGGGCTCTGACGTTGGGTACAACTTGAGACTGTATAGTATTCCAAGATGTTGATGACTGTTTCTAGAGGTAATTTGCACATAATTACAAGTGTAATGCTTTGACCAAGGATGTATTCAAGTTGTTTAATGTCTAGAATAATTTATGTGCTAGAGTTTGTAGGTACAATGCTATTGTATTTATATCGAAAAGGGCCATAGTTCCAAAGTGATAGTGATGGCCGTTTAGTGCTAGTTCCATTTATTTTATGCAGTAGCTCCAAAGCAATATTTCTTGTGTGTAGCTCCAAAGTGATATTTCATGTATGTGTCTGTGTGTGTTTGTAATTGGGCTCAAACCCTGCATCTTAGGCACAAGGTCCTGCATTTTCTACCCACACCACCACATGTAATTCAGGGAGTTTGGCTCATACTTTTGGTCTGTTCCTCTTAAGATTTGTGGCTTTCTGGCAAATCATAATGAAAGCCCTTTAAGTTTCAGTCTTACCATCTTTTTATTTGGAAACACACAGTAACACAAAACACTATTTTAGCAGCTTTCTAAGATTATACAAACAATATATAAAATGTGTCCCTGGTTTTAGCCCTTTGCCCCCCCCTCCAGATACATTTTGGCTTTTTCCAGATTTCTTCTGCTATGAAATTGAGAGACTTAGTTGAGTTAAGTGGATGGTGCAGTGGTAGTGTTGTTGTGTCACAGCAAGAGGTTATGTGGTTTGGTTCCTGGCTGAGGTGCCTTCTGTGTGGAGTCTGTATGTTCTCCCTGTATTTGGGTGGGTTCCTTCTGGTTTCCTCCCATGTTGCAAAGACATATATCTGGAGCATTTCTCCCTGGGCCTCTGCTGAAAATTGGCTTTCTTCCAAGTCTGACTTTCCTGGTAAAAAATGTTAAATAAATAAAAATTTTACAAGGAGCTGAGAGCTTCAGGGGAAGAGAAGTTTAGCGCTGTGTATTCCAAGACCATTTGCATTGTTAGCACAACAGGTAGTAGCTTACTTTTGATGCAGAAGGTTGTGGGTTCTACTCTCATAGTATGCAGATCGCTGATACTGTACTATGTTGTATTTTAAAGGGAGTGGATGCTACAGTCTTGCGAATGTCCTCCTTTGGAGGAGTTACCTAGTAACTATGAACATGTTAACAGTTTGTCATCTGTTCCCTGTTGCAATAGTATTAGCTTATCATTTTTTTTAATATAACATAGGCAATTTATTCTTCAAGGGCAACAGGCAATTTATTTTTAGATGAAACAATGAAATATAGAGTTGTTTCCTAGCAGCAACCTCTTCATTAGTTAGAGATCCCATAAATGTGGAATTATTTAGATGACTTACCTCTGCAGACATTTTGCATATTTACTGATATTGGTGGATTATGAGAAGTTTGAGTGGCCTTTTATGGTTGAAATATTCTAAATGGGTAGTTTTGTTTTGTCATTATTGGTTCATGCATTTTGTTTCATTGCTTACTGGAAGACTGTTCAAAACTAGAGATTTAAAACACATTCTAACAACTGGTGCTGTATTATACAAGGAATATAATTTAATATAATCAGGAAGGTGAATCAAGGAATGTATACATGTATGCATGGCCCTAAAAATGTGTTTGAAAACAGCCCAGAGGGAAGTGTGAAAGGCTCAAAATCATGGGCAAATTTTAAGCTTTACTCTTGTTACCAAAGCAATGGATGAAGGTAAAACAGTTCACACCACATTACCTTGACCTGGCCAAGCCTTTTGACACAATCGCCTACTCAGGTGTAGTACAAAAGACGAATAATGTAGGAGCAAACACTTACATCACCAGCTGCATTGCCAACTTGGCTCACAGGATGCAGATGATCAAAACAGGGGAAGAGACCAGTCACCAATAGAGTCCCCCAGGGTTCGGTGCTGAGACTTTTTCGGTTTGGCATATACATCTCAAAAGTAAAAGGAAATACCAAAGAACTTTGGGCAGCTAAGTCTGAGATGACTGCAAGCTAGGAGAAGTTATTGAATCCCCAAATGACTTAACCATCATGCAGGAAGCTTTGTCTCAAATAATAACTGGTGTCAAAATTATGACAATGCCCTCTGAGAACTGATCCAATTGTTTGGCATTTGGGAACTTGTGTGTACAGTGACCTAACTGTTGACCAACATGTGTCCAGAGTCATAAGAAAGCCTTTCTATATTGCACAGCTTATAAACAAATTGATTATGACTAGATCTAGAGATGTTGTTGTCCCACTTTACAAAGCTCTCATTATGTCAATCATTTTGTATAATGCCTACTTTGGCATGTATCTGTCCTGCCCCATGCAACAATTGGAATACCTTCAGAGATACCTTACTAAAAGGATATAAGTCCTAAACAATAGGTCTTGCATGGACCACCTCAAAGATTTACTACTATTCTCCGTATCCTACAGAGTGCTTAGAGGTGACATGTCTGGCATGCAAAGCATCCTCCAACATAATACAGATGGACCAACTGAACATCAGCAAGTCAAATGGCATCAGAAATACTCAGTCCAGGTATCTAAACTGAATGTTGTGTAGAGATGGATATATATCAAAGAGGATACCACTGTTCTGGAACAGACTATCCATACAAATAAAGCAAAGCTCATCCATCCATATTCAAATGCAACTTGGATTTAAGGATGGGTAATAGAAAATGTACTCCAGGATTTCCCTTCATGCCACTAATGGATAGAGACAGTTCCTAAATGCTGCATCCCTTACATGGCCCCCTCAAATTATCTATGGTATGATCACAGTTGTACTCACTAGAGCTAATATACAATTATCAGCCATGGAGATAGCTAAGACCAATCAGAAAATGTTAATTCAAGCACCAAAAGGGAATTGGCCAAGCTTAAAATGTCCTCCAAGTGAACCTATGTTGTGGTAGCAAATAGTTATACAGAAATTACCCTTTTTAGTTCACTAAGTGCCTCTGTCACCCTCAGCCCCCCCCCCCCAGTCTTTAACAGCTTCTGGTGCCTATGGACTCAAACATCTTACATATGTAGTTACACAGTGTACAAAACACACTATCAAAGTTATGCAACACAGGAGAAGCTGCACTCCAAATGTGATATACTGCAAATATGTTAGAAGTATGTAATTATTGTGTGAGTAAAAAATATATTTTCCCTGGGGATGCCAGGATTTGCTTGCATCACAGAGTGCCACTGTTATTCAGTCTCATAATAAGAATTATAGATAATAGTGGTTGAGTACCAATTTATAAGATCTATACAACACATTATCAGCAGCCAGTGTTACAGGAGAATAATGACTAAAATTGAGATATACAGCATCTATCAAGGGATGACATCAGCAGTGTATTGCCAAGGAGATGTATCTGGTAACATTAGCTTTACAGCCAATCAGGGGTTGTAAAAGTTGCCACTGAAAATGTATGTAAAACAATCATGAATTCATTGTCAGTCACACTTGTAGACGTGAAGCACCGCTGTAGTCAAACATCATACTTATCTAGTTACACATTCTAGAGAATAGTGTAAGATATGCAAGCACCACAGGATAAGTAAGACATTTAAATAATCACAGTTCACTTACAATGCGGTCATCAGTGTTTTGAACTAGGAGTGCTGGCAGACATTCTAATGTTGTAATTATGTGCTGTTATTAATGCCACACAAAATACCTGTCATTTCAAGAATGGAAACATTCTCTCCCACCCCACTTGACAAATGTTTGCATCACTTTCCCTATAAAAACATTAAGTGATATTTTTTCAACCCATAACACTATTATTTGAAGCATTAATTTACACATTTGTGTACAGAGTATTGTCTAAAAAAGCAATGTTCTCGTTAAGTAGTATAAAAAATTGAAATAATTAGAAGACAAGCACTATGCATAGTTGGACACTTGCATTGTAAAGAATTTGTGGCTGTGAAAGGTAGGCTTAGAGGATGGTGCAGTCATCTATCATTTTAAAACATTTATGTAGACTTAAGGTTTATTGAGTACATGCTCACCTAAATGTAAGCACACACACACACACACACACACACACACACACACACACACACACACACACACACACACACACACACACACACACCACTCTTCCATGTTGTGCATTGAACCTATCTAGCTAGTTACACAAATTAAAGAGGAATATACTAGTCATAAGTAGCACAGAAGAGGTCTGACTCATAAGGGACAGAGTGCACATTTGTGAGGATGACGTCATCAGTATGTTTCATGGAGAATCTGTCCATGAAATTGGTGTAAGGGAGCTGTATGCTCATTTAAATGGATTTTCTTCAGGAGAAAGCGGATACAACAACAATCATTTCACACACAAGTTTTCCATGGCGGGTATCAAACCTCTTATCAAGTTACACAATCTAGGGAGCTATATGCTAGTTCGAGTGCCACTGAAGAAGTCTGACTGCAAATGGGGAGAGTGCACTTTTCTCAGGATAACCTCATTAGTGTGTTTCATAGAGGATGTCTCTGTAAAAATTGGTATAAGGGAGCTCTGTGCACATTTAAATGCATTCTCTTCAGGGGAAATGGAGACAGCAACAAGCTTTTTACACACACACACACACACACACACACACACACACAAGCACATACACACATACACACACACACACACACACACACACACACACACACACACACACACACACACACACACACACACACACACACACATACATCTTCTGGGGTGGCACCACAACTCCAACCTATCTTGATATACAATCTACAGAACACTGCACTAGTCACAAGTGCCACAGGAGAACTCTCTCTCTTAATGGGATAGACTGTAATTTTGTCAGAATGACCGCAACTGTGTGTATCAAAGAGGATGTTTCTATAAAAATTGGGATACGACAGATGTGCAAACAGTTAAATGCATTATTCTCAGGGGAAGTGTATACAGCACCAAGTGTTTTACACAAACCCACATGCACAAGCCTTTCAGGTTGGGCATTAAACCTCCTACTTATCTAGTTGCACTATCTAGAGAGAGTACTGTATTAGTCACAAATGCCACAGCAGAAGTCCGAATCATAAGGACAGAGAGAGTGCACTTTTGTCAGGATGACATTATCAGTGTGCCTCAAACAGGATGTTTCTGTAAAAATTGGGATAAGTGGAATAAGGGAGATGTGAGAAAAAATAATTGTATTCTTCTCAGAGGAAGTCCATACAGCACCAAGTGTTACACACAAACACAAACACACAAAGTCTTTCATGCTGGGCATCAGACCTGCTTATCTGGTAACACTATCTAGAAAGCAATGTATTAACTGCAAGTGCCACAGAAGAAGTCTGACTCTTAGGAGAGATTGCACTTTTGTCAGAATGATGTCATCAATCTGTCTCATTCTGTAAAAACTGGGATAAGGCAGTTGTGAGAACAGTTAAATGTGTTCTTTTCAGGAAGAGTGGAGACAGAATCAAGTGTTACATAATGTCTGACACACACACACACACACACACACACACACACACACACACACACACATACACAGTCTTACATGTTGGGCACTAAACTCCTGCCTGTCTTGTTACACTATCTAGAGTGTACTGTATTAGTCACAGGTGCCACAAGAGAAGGTGGAGTATATCTATGTGAATTTGGATATTGGAATATTTGTAAAATGCAGTGTTTGGAAGAAATGGTACTGTGCATCGCAGGTTGTGCAACAAATGCATATGTGTGTACAGAAGAATGTAACATAACTGTGATTGTCACGTGTAATATACTTTTATACTGAAATGCAGATATTGTTCTTTCTTTATTTTGTGTTACTGTGAGGGACATTTACATGTTCTACATAATGGGATAACATGCACATTGAGTGTTGTACACCAGTGGCGTATCAATCAAATATTCCTGTGACTTCATGTAGGTGTGATTGTACACTTGAATTGTTTCATACTTGCACTATGTGCATTAAAAAAGAAACATGCACGTTGTAGATAGGGCAGTGCACTGCAGAATGACAGTGACTGATTCTGTGAGAATAAGTTAACCAAGCAGTTGAATTCTGTGTGAATAGGTTAACCAAGCAGGTAACATTGCAAGTGTAACACTGTATAGAAGACATATACTTTAAATGAATGAATTAAGTGAGTCAACATCATTCTGAAATCAAGATCACTTGTTAATAAATGTTATACAGACATACAAATATGCAATCAAAACCACAATTCTTTGATTTTCTCTTATTTTTATTGTACTCTTTGAGCAGTGCGCTGTTAAGCTGAATTGCACTGCTGATGGCAAAGTGTTAGTGCATGCATAAGCAAATCTTGCAGTGTTGAACTTATAGTGGTAATTGGAAGCATTCTGTGGTGCTCTGTGCTGATTACCACACAAACATCTGAACAAGACAGGCTTCAAAATAGGTATCAGGCATATGAATAAAGGAGCAAGACAATTATGTGTTAATTAATGCAGTAGCCAACATTTGCATCCACAAGAATTAGACAACACATCCTGAAATACACTATCATCCATATGTATTTGAACATTTATGGTATGCCAAGGAAAACATTTTTACATGAGTATTACCTGAGCACACCACATTGAAAGTCATAATTGTGATAGTTACTATTTGACAACACATTTCAGCAAATGCAAATGTATGTGTTCATCTTCATTATCCTATTGACCACTATAATCCATGCATCCAACTCTGCATCTTGTTCAAAAGTGCATTAAACATAAACATAGCTTAGTACAGCAGTGCAAAGTGAGACAGACTAACACAGATAAAGGTAACTGAATCCCAAGATATTGACAGATGCTGCATACTTCTATTCTACTCCTGTGGAGTCTGTGACAGTTAGCATTCAAGTTGCTGTGGTTTTAGATTGTTTTTTGTTGGCTGAATGCTTTATTTTTTCCATACTTCTGTTTAGCCTTAATTGCATTTGTTGCCAAGCACCAGACATTACACAAATTCAGAGGAGGAAGATTAATGCTATAGAAGGGAGAATATACATCAGCAGGGTGAAAGGGAGGCTGAGACAAAGTAAATTATGACAGAAGATGGATAATGATGACTCACAACAATATGAAGCCAACATGTACACATAAGTTAGTATACCAAAAACACTCAGTAACACTTAGCTAATGGCTGGATTAAAACCTTTGAAATTATTCAAAAATCTTTCTACACGTCAGAATGAGCTCATCACACTAAATTACCAGCATTAAAATAACTCTGTTAAAGCACACTGACAACGTAATGATGCAGAAGGGTGAACAGTAACAGAAAAAGAAAGATGCTGGGAGAAATAGTAACAATATGTTTTGTGGGACATGTAGGAACATTTGTATGTTTTTTTTTCCATCTTGCTTATTAAATCATCAGTAATCGATCATGTTCTATATAACAAAACTGCTTTTCTACAGGTGCAAATAAGGTGCAGGAGAGGGCAAAAAACGAACCCTGAACCAGAATAAGAGTGCCTAAATAAGTCTTCTTGTTGGGTCTGCAATGTTTTAGAAAATCATAAAAAACAAAAAAAGAGAGGCAGAATCAGCAAGTTCTACAAACAAACTGTTTAATGGTTAGCGCTTTCGTCTGCCATAAATAAGCAAACTTCATCAGACAAGGAAAATAGGAAATTACATATTTTAAATAGTAAAAAATACATTGCATCACTTCCCATCTCTATTAAAAAGACATAACACTTTTAAATATATGCAGAAAAAAAACAAAATATATATATATATATATATATATATATATATATATAAAGTTTAAATATTTATATGCAGATGTAACTATGTAAACCTGTAGTTAAAAATCATCTTTCTAAAGATCTAAGTTTTAAAAGACATTTCACGTTACAGTTGTCATTTAATCCTGGGTAGCTGAAAGCATTTAAAACCAGCTGCCAGTTATGTTCCTTTTCTTCCAACAGCAATGACCAAGGGTGACCCCGAATGTCTGTGAGAAGTTGTTCTATAACCACAAATGAAAAAGTGTGCCCTGGGTTGCTACTGACATGTCTGGCTAAGGCATTAGTAGGATTTTGAACCAGCAGATATAGGAAATCCACATCAACAAGTCTCCGTAGTAAAAGCAATGTACAAAGCAAGGCAGTCTTCACTTCACCAAAAGGATAAAGCAGTCTTCATTTCACCAGATAGATACAATTTCTAATTTATTGAACAGATAAACAGATATGGCAAGCGCTTTCACTCTACTGGGCTTCCTCAAGCCAAAACGCTATATATTTTCAAAATGCCCTATATATACTTTTTAACTAATTAATTAACTAATTAATATAAAACTATTAACCATTGCAATCTTGTATATAGGAAGAGGAAAATATCTCATTTAAAACATACTACAAAACATAATAAAATCTCTAATAGGGCGAAGGGGTAGGTTATAAATATCCTTATGAATCTTAGGAAGGGCAAATAAACAAGGTATCTTAGGTGCTGGCATACATACAGATTTTTTTGAAATTCACTTTTCAACTTAGTACCGATACCATTTCATTTTTAGATGTCCTTATTGAAAAAGACATCAGTAATAAGATATATCTGGCAAGTGTATATAGGAAACCTACATATACTCAAACAGTTTTTGGCATTATGAAAGCTCCCACCCTTACTATCAGAAAAAAGCCGTTGTAAAAGGCCAGTTAGTTAGAGCAGCCAGGATATCTACTATAGAAACCTCCTTTATTTCAGAATGCAATTTACTAAAAGAAATGTTTTTGAAAAGATCTTACCTTGTTTCTCTAGTAGATAATTCAATGATGGAAGTTGCACATAAAAGAAGGGAAGGAATTTTTAAACCAGTTTTGGGTAGCAGTTCAAGGTCAGAAGGTTCAATTAATAATTTTCTCCCAACAGATGAAGAAGTCACTGTGAATGTATCTGTTGACTTCAATACAACTTTTATTATCCCTTTTTCTGTCAATGTACTCACTTTAAAAGGGATTATTGTGAAAAACTGGGACTTGATTCTGACTGATACTTCTATTTGTCTAAAGTTGGGTGAGAGACCATGGGTAACTTTTTAAAGAGGCTGTAACTTGAAAGCCTTACTTGAAAGACCTAATTAAAAATATGTTAACAGTCCCATGATGTATAAATGTGGCAGATGCCATTTTTGCAAGTACATTAAGGTTGGTAAAAGAATAATTGTTAACAAATAACAATTGAACATAACAAGTTGGTTCAACTGTGAAACAAAAGGACTGATATACTTAGCTTTGTGTGATAAATGCGAATGTTTTTATGTTGGTAAGATGGAAAGACAGCTAAAATAATGCATTTATCAGCACATATACAATATAGGGAAACAAAATTTTACTAATGCCTTAGCCAGACATGTCAGTAGCAACCCAGGGCACACTTTTTCATTTGTGGTTATAGAACTTTTCACAGACATTCGGGGTGGCCTTTGGTCACTGCTGTTGGAAGAAAAGGAACTTAACTGGCAGCTGGTTTTGAATGCTTTCAGCTACCCAGAATTAAATGACAACTGTATCGTGAAATGTCTTTTAAAACTTAAATCTTTAGAAAGATGATTTTTAACTATAGGTTTACATAGTTATATATGGATATAAATATTTAATTTTTTTCTTAGATATATATATATATATATATATATATATATATATATATATATTATACATATATTTAAAAGTGTTATGTCATTTTAATAGAGATGGGAAGTGATGTCATGTATTTTTTACAATTTAAAATATGTAATTTCCTATTTTCCTTGTCTGATGAAGTTTGCTTATTAGTTGCAGACGAAAGTGCTAACCATTAAACAGTTTGTTTGTTGGACTTGCTGATTCTGCCTCTCTTTTTTGTTTTTTATAAGTTTTCCTATTTGTGTATTTGTTTTAGTTTAAGACGATGATGTCTTGCTGTATTATTCCAATGTTATGTTAAGGAAATGTTTTATATGAAGAGAAATATGAATGTTTGCAGTTAAATATTTGATACGAATATGAAATTTCAACAAGAAAAAAATGGACATACAGCTGTAATCAAACCCATGAAACTATGCATCGTTACATCCAACAGCCTATGAACTGTTACATTAAATATCCTAGAGTACTTCCTTTAGTCTGCCTTTAGTCTGTATTCCCACAGCACAAAAGATTCAAGCACATTTCTGACCACGTGTGTTGTGTGTGTGAATCTATTTTTTGACCAGATTAAACATGTGAAAAAGGGTGGATAGGACAGTGGTGAAAATGGGGTTGGCAAGCAGAGGGTAGAACATGGGAAAAAATATAGGAATATGCAGGAGGGTCATGGGAGAGCACTATAGCTATTCATGTCTTCACAACATAAATGCACAACTGTACATGCAATTTCATTGCTTTGCAAAGTCACCACAACAGATGTGGGTGATAACAACAGAATAATGTTGTATGACCAACTAGACCAAGTCAATTGTGTGAAAAGGACACATAGTTGAAGTGGTTAGCTATGCATGGGGTGTGTGAGGGGATGCAAATGTAAAAAAAATTACACATACCTGCAAATTATATATACCAACTCCGGGATCACGCTACAGTGAGGAAAAGGGTAGAATTCCCGAGCCTCACTGTACCGTGATCTGTATTCTAAATATATACCTATTTCAATCTTCTAAGTTCAGATCTTGTGCACTCTTGTTCTTGTAAAGATCTGATTTTGTCATTCGTTGATTTCAGTTTCACTGTTCTGTTAATTCGATAGGGTGAAGTCGACCCATATATATATATATATATATATATATATATATATATATATATATATATATGTACGTTAATAAATATATATATATATATATATATATATATATATATATATATATGTTTATAGATAGATAGGATCATAGCAAATTACTAGGTTACTGGCCCTGAGGCCTTTATAAGCCTAGCCAATAAATTAGTCCATGTTCTCACAAGTCAGCACCTGATTCCCCTGTCCAGAAGGGGCACAGATGGAATCCCAGGGGTGTATTTTCTATTTCCCATCCAGTGCTCTGCTTGACATAGATAGGGAGTCTATTCCACAGATGGGGGAGTCTCTGAGAGACAAATCTGTCCCATCAACAAGTCCTATTGATGTTGCAGACCAAGTTGAGGTTCTGCATGCAGGTCCTGTGAGTGGAGTTTGGCTCGCAGATATGCAGTAATTTCATAAAGGTGGGGTCAGAGATTGCTCTGTATGCCAGACATAGACCACATCTGGGGAGTCTATATGAGACAGAGTAGAGGGACAGGGCTTTTAGCCTATCCATGTAGGATAGATTTTTGAAACCCTGGATTCTCCTGGTCAGGAACCTCTGTGGTCTCTCCAGCTGCTACATGTGCTTTCCGAGGTACATTCTGAAAGAGGCATTATACTCAGTGATGGGCCTGATAAGGGAGGAATGCAGGGAACTTATAACTTCCTTGTTCCTGGAAGAAATACCCTTACTAATGAGGTGAGCCATCTAGAAAGCTCTCTGTACAATGGAGGCAACATGGTGATCAAAAGCTAGATTGCTGTCAGCATGAGTGCCCAGGCCCCTCACAACTGCTTGTGTGCTTAGGACTTTGTTAGTAATGTGATAATTTGTGGAGACATCACTCTCATCAAAGGGGATGATGATGATGCATTTTTTGGCATTTAGTTTGAGGCTGTGTTTCTGGCACCAGTCATTTGTCTGTGTGAGACCCTCTTGTAGTATGTCTACATCATTAGCGGAGTTGATGACAGCGCCCAGCTTGCAGTCATCTGCACACTTGGTCAGCCATAGATCTCTGGTTTTGGCTTGCACCTCAGAGAAGTATACCCTAAACAGCAGGGGCCCCAAGACTGATCCCTGGGGTACAACGCTCATTAGGGGTCTACTGCTTGAGGTAGCTTCTCCTATTTTGACTGAATGAATTCCATCAGTGAGCCAGTTGGCTGCTCATCTGGTCACATATGGATTTACACCAAGCTGGGATAGTTTAACTATTATACCTGAGTGGGGAATAGTGTCGAAGCCCTTGGCCAAGTCAAGGTAGGTGGTGTGCACTGTCTTCCCCTTGTCCATGGCTTTGGTGACTGACTCAAAGAATTCTATCAAATTTAACAGGCATGATCTCCCATTGACAAAACTAAACTGTGTGCGATCAAGTGTTTGGAGGTTGCCGATGTCCTTGTAAATCAAGCTGGTTAAGCTGTGGGGTCTGGAAATGCCTGGATTGGAAGGTGCTCTACTTTTATAAAGAGGGATGACAGTGGTTGTCCTCCACTTGGCTTGGATGAAACTAGTACTCAGGCTTAGGTTGAATAGGGTGCCTAATAGTGCTGCGAGTTCCTGCCTGACTTGATGCAGGATGCAGCCTGGGATGTTATCATGTCCCATGGAAGCTGTGTTTATAGCCTTTGAGAGGGTAGTAATGGCTTGTTCCCTAGAGATAAGGGGTGGGGAGCAGGTACTTGGGATATCATGGATTACTGATGGGGGGACAGAGAGGTGAAGTGTTCACTGAACCTGTCTGCAAGGAGGTTGGTTATATCCACAGTATTTGTGTACGTGGTGCCCTTGACCATCAGTTCTGAACAGATTTGGGTGTTTCCCCTTAGACTGTGAATGTATGTGAAGAAGGTCTTATGATTGTCTTTAGTAGATGTGGCCAATTTGGACTCAAAGTTGGTAGCTTTGGAGGACTTCACTAATACTCTTATTTGCCTGTTTAGACCAAGGAGAGATTGCTTCCAATTTGGCAGTTGTTCCTTCTTGGTTCCGGACAGCAATTTTTTTCCTTTTGTTGTAGAGTATATTTATAGCCAATGTCCACCAGACAGGTTTACTGTTCCATGAGGAGGAAGATTTTGTCCTGTCAGGTATTGCAAAATTCATGCATTTCTCTAAGTGGAAATGTTTTTGTTTAACCCTAGTTGGGGGGGGGGGGTGACTTCGAAGGTGACTGCTTTGTGGTCTGATCTTACCAAGGATGATGACAATGCAGGGATGCTGCAGTGGTTTCCTATGTTGGGTAGTACCAAGTCCAAGATGTTGTCACCTCTTGTGGGGGTGTCAACCAGCTTGTCCAAGGCATTGGCATTGATGACGTCAAGGAATCTTTGGGCATTTGTGTTCTGGCTCAAGTAATTCTTCCAGTCTATGGTTGGGTAGTTAAAATCGCCCAGGATCAGGTTGTAGGGTTGAATCTTAATAGATTTGAGGAGGTCCAGATAGGTGGTGTGGGCATCCTGAGTAAATGTTGGGGGCCTGTAGTTAATTATAATTTGAATAGGGGTCTTATCAACCATTAACTGCACCTGGAGTGTCTCCTGTGCTTCATACTGTTTGCCCAGTCTGGAGGGGTGTATATCTTTAATATATATTGAAACACCAACTCCTTTGTCTTTGCTGCCCTCAGTTTAAGGTCTGTATGTATGACAGGATGACTAAACAGGTAAGGCTTGGGTACTGTCCTCAGCTTTGAACCAGGTTTCTGTGACTGCACAAATGTCAGAATCTTCCAGGGTTAAGAATGCTTGCAGTGAGCGCAGTTTCATGTTCAGACTCCTTGCATTCAGCAGCATGACCTTTAATTTGCATTTAGATGAGATTCTCATGTTGGTAGTTTTGACCTAAAGGCATTTCCTGAAAAGGCACTATAGGGAAGGCAAGAGCCTTTGCCAGGGGCCTGAAGCCCAAGGGAGACAGATGCAGGCTATCTCTGGCAAAGCATCGCAGTCAGTCAATCATGTCTTCCCAGGCTGACAGCCTTGAAATTACACCAGAAACGAAGCCAATTGCTAAAATCAATAATTTTTTGTTTGTATTGAGGCATCATTCTGGTTGACGGTAGAATGCTGCTTTAGGCTAGTGACTTACCTGCCTGGAACACAAATTCAGTGAGCTCGATCATGTCTCTATTCATATAGTCCAGAGAGGTATTTCTCACATCATTCACACCAACATGTACTATGACAAAGTCATAGCAGTACTTGTTGAGGGACTTCAGTACATAGGTGATGTGGCAGATTCTGGCACCTGACAAACAACTTACCGTGACCTTCTCCTTATCCAGCCTGGTGAGAGGCACAAGTGCATCTCTCACAATGGAGTCTCCTATGATTAATACACTGAGTTTATGCTTAAGCCTTGATGGCTGTGAGACACAGGAGTGTGGACTATGTGTGGTGTGTGGTGTGGTAAGCTGTAGAGTTTGCATGTGTTTTTGTCTCAGAGGTCTATTTTGTTTAGGTATGTTTTTGTTAAGAACCTCCCCATATGCGGGTGTGTGTTGTGTTGCTGTGGGTGATGTTTGAGATGTGGTGTTTGTTTAAACAACCTTCTTAGTGCCAGCTATACTGGCTTGCGAGGGAGAGAACATAGGCTCCAGGTTTTTAATGTAATTGCATCTTTCACAAATTGTGATCCTAGGTGGCAGCATGAGAGGGTTGTCTGTGTGCATGAGACACTTGCTACACTGTCTTAGGATGCCCATATCAACCAGACTGGCAGGAGAAACTGTAGGAAACTGTCCATCCATATTTGTCAGTATCGGTGAGGTGGATGAGCTAAGGGGGCGAAGGTGGAAAGATCCTAGATGGGTACTAGTAGCTTGTGTTTGTACAGAGGCTGTAGAGAAGCTTTACTACCTCAGGACTGAGCGAGTGCTAGTAAGGGAAAATTTGAAGCTGGAATACTTGCAATAGGTTAAATCAGTACAGAGATGGTGAAAAATGTGCAAAGAATCACAGCCCCATGCAAACACACAGGGTTTAAATACCAGAAAAGATGAAAGAATCTAGAAGCTCAGATTACTACCCAATCCTGCTAGCCCCTGCACTTTCAACCAATCACTCATGCTAGAGAAGGTCAGGCAGCCCTGTTACTCTCACTAACAGAGAAGGCAGTTCCCTACCAGCACAAGATGGTTGCCAGAAACACTATATATTTAGAGAGAGAGAGAGAGAGAGAGAGAGAGACAGCGATAACTTTGACTCAGACTACAGTCATACAGAAATAGTAGAGTTTGCTTTAGGTTTGGGGGTAAAATCCAACTGTTCATATATATTGTTGTTGTGTCTTTTGGCTTTTCCCAGTTAGGGGTCGCCACAGTGGAACTCCGATCTACTAATGATTGGCAGTAGATTTTTACATGCCGAGTTGCTGGCCCTGATGCACAGCCTTCAACGAAGGTACGCCCATTCACGCATGTCTCCACACAGAAGACACTCTAGCTGAGAATCGAATAGGACAACGTCTTACTGTGAGGCGACAATGCTACTGCAGCACCACCACAGCAGTATCCAACTATATATATATATATATATATATATATATATATATATATATATATATATATTTTTTTTTTTTTTTTTATGAGAACGTTTTAATTTGCACTTCTGAAGGGGACTGTTCTCTTTTTCTTTTTTTATTTGCATTTTGATACTTAGCAGACTTCTTTCCTTACCATTCCTCACACTCAGGAACTTCTAGATAGCAGGCTACTGACCCACCTGCACATGGTAAGCCGACATTCGTTTATTGTTGATACTGTATATAACCATATCACAGTTCAGTTTTTGTAGCTTTAGTTTCTGTTAGGATGTTTAGTACACCATTATTACAAGGAAAATATGTAATCAATATTATTCTCCAGTTTTCTTTTTGTTGTTTTTATTGCTTGTTATCAAGGTGATCCTAAGAGTGGCACTGTGGAACTCCTATCATCTGATGTTGGAGTATCGGTAGCCTCTGACAATGATGGTTATGTAGAGGCACAGTCTGAGGGATGTTGAAGGTCAGTGCGACACTGACATGATGACACCCATATCCCCTGCCCATGTTTTTGACACAGTAAGTATGCCTATGCATAGCCAAGACAAAGAGACCTCTGATATAGGACAGGTTGAGGTTGACACAGTTGGTCAGGCTAATGTAGTTAATCTGGTTGCAGAGCTGGTTGCTTCTCCTGGTAACCATCCTGAGGGTGTGTTGCCACATAGGACAGTTGGTAGCCGTGCTCATAAGAGCTGGTGTGTCATTAAGTGTTTCTAGATTTATGTGTGGGGCCATAGTGGAGGCACAGGCATGTTCCACCTGGACCTCAGAAGAGATTGTTTTACTATTAAATGTTGTGCATTCAGACTACCTGAACCATGTGGGCAACTCCTTAGACAGGATGAAAGACACACTGGATCAGGCAAAGCAATGCTCTACCTAGGGGGCATATACATAATTCTATATGAGAGTAATCAGTTATATAACTTTTTTATTTACAGTTTCCACACTTACCTTGTCATTAATGCAGTTACAAATTGTATTGCTGGCAGGTGTCCCTGTCTGATGCTATCAGAATACAGCCATTGCATAGTTAATTAAAGGTTGTGAAGTCTGACAGGCATCAGTTTTCCTATTTGTATGTGCATGGGATCTTAGGCTTTGACCAAGGTAATGATTGCATGTGCTATCCTTCACATCTTAGCCAGAGCCAGGGCATACTCTGCACATATCCATCTGCCAGCACCATCTGCATCTGATGGTTCTCCCTCAGACTCCTCATCTGTACCTGCTATTGGCCTTGCCTGTGGTCACTGAAACTGTCATCCTGCCCCTTCCTGTCCTTGTTGAAGTTGTTTCCAGAGTATTATATTGTGTAACATGGTACAGACTGTAACTATTTCATCACAGGTGCCCAGGTCATACTGCAGTGCATCTCCTGATGTGTCTAGACAAAAACATGTTCTATGATATTCCTAGTTTGAGCATGGGCCTCACTAGATCCTTCTCTTTAAGGATTTGTGGTTTCTCATAGGTCCCATGAGTCAGGGCTCCAGTGCATAACTGCATCCCTCATTAGATACCCTTCAGGAATGTCAACCCTAGCGAACCTGGTGTACAGATCACAAGTGTGCTATATGTGTGAGTCATGGAAATCATCTGGGTTACCTGCACAAACAGTGTAGATAATCCCCTGGGCATTACAGCCTGACAGTTTATGTAGTGTAAATCGTTTCTGTTGATGTACCTTTTTTCCCTGTGGGCGGGGCTTTTATTTCTATGTGTGTGCAATCAGTGGCCCCCAACAATTGAAGAAAGTGTGCTACTGCATAGAATTTACACATGGTTCATGATCTCTGCTATGGAGTCTGTGGGAAACAGATGGGCTGCCTTGCATGCAGTAGCATTGCATTTAAAAACTGATGCAATATTCTAGAGGCTGATGCCTGTGATATCCAAAATATATCCCCTGTTGGTTTTTGGAAATTACCAGTAGCTAGTATATTTTATTTATTTTTATTTATTTATTTTACATTTGTTGACCGGGCTAGTCTAGCTGGAGACATCTCCATTTTCAGTAGAGGCCCGGGGAGAAAAGCTCCAAGAAATCATATAGAGTTAATACAAAGTTAAAATAGAGGCTATTACAGATATTATAAGAACAGTAATTATCGAAAACATTTTTTTTTTTTTTTTACACAAGTGGTACAAATTAGAATACTCATAGTGATTTTGTGAGAAGGTACAATATGCATATATACATATATGTTATATGCAGTAATATTGCTTATTGATACATAAAGGGAAGTTAATAAAGAATGTAGGGTGAGATACAGTGAATAGGAGAAGATTTAGTCAGGGTTAGTACAGGTGCATAGCCAGTGATTATTGAGATATAGTTTTAGATTCCTTTTAAAATGTGAGAGAGAAGTCTGAGATGTGATTTCAGAGGGGAGTTTATTCCATAGTTTTCCAACAGAGTTAGAGAACAAGGAGTCACCTGCTGAGTTGTTGGGTTTAGTAGTACTGATCAGCAGTTTGTTTGAAGAGCGTAGATTTTTGAGATTATTATAAGGTGTAATGAGGCTAGAGAGTATTGGAGTATTGCTAGATTGATACAGGGTCTTGTGGGCTATTGTGAGCTGGTGAAATTGAAGTTGGTTAAGAAATTCAAGCCAGTTTAATTGTTTAAGATTTAGACAGTGATGGGTTCTGAAAGGAGAGCCTGTAGCAAATCTAGCAATGTTATTATAGAATAGAATGTTGCTAGTTTATTGAGGTTGTTTTTAGAGAGATTGGTATATATGGGAGAGGCATAAAGAAGAGTGGATATTAGGTGAGTTCTGGCTATAGCGGTCCTAGCTCCTGGTGTAAGATAGGGTTTAATTCTGTAAAGGGATCCCAGTTTTTTGTTAACTAATTTTATTGTGGTGTTTATGTGAGTATCAAAGTTAAGATTGTTGTCTATTGTTATTCCTAACAGTTTAGTGGTAGGGTCAGGAGAGATAAGAGTACCGTTGTTAGAAGTGAGATTGAAATATAAAGAGGTGGACTTTCGGGTTGGTGTGAAGAGTAGCAGTTTAGTATTTTTAGGGTTTAGAAGGAGGCAGCGGTGTGAGAACCATTGTTCTACAGTGTTGAAAGCTTTTTGGGTAAGAGTCTGAAGTTCAGTTTGAGAAGTGGCTGAGCAGATTATGGTAGAGTCATCTGCGTATTGAATGCAGGGTAGAGTATGGAATATATGTAATGCTAAACAAAGCATTGTTTCCACCGGAATGGGTTGTCCACGATTTCCCTGGTGCCTGAGGTGGGGGCAGCAGAGGTTGTATATTTCCTCCAGTATTTCCCTGTCCACCCTATATATCTCAAGAATTTCTGTTTTATGATGTCCATGATAAGTCAAATGGGGTCTAAGCACCCTTATTTTTCTTGCTCATGGTCTGGCAGCAGCAACAGCAGCACTCTGATTGAAAGTCTACTGTACACACTGCATAATAATAGCAGCATAAACCCCTAACATGTTTTTTTTCTAACTGTAATCATGCCTGTATTCCAAAAAGTTTTGGTGTACATGGCAAAAGCCTACATGCAGTATACTTAATTGCTTTGTAGCTTCTTTAATGGCTTCACCATATTGGATTGGTTAATTAGCATGAAATGTGTCTCTTTGCACTTTCATTAGCAAATTCTACTGTTTCCATTTGTTTGGCAACTCTACAGGATGAATACTTTGTGTAGCTGTTAATGAATTGGGCCCTACACATAAGTAAGGAAGTTGTATATTTAAGTAAGGAAATTGTGGGACATCCTCAGATAAATGATAATTTTTCATTACGTTTTACTTCCCAATAAATATACAACCATTTGTGCTGTAGCTTTGCCCTCATCACTGAAGTATTTATACTAGAACCTTTTCTCTCCTTAGTAGTAGCATTGCATCTAAATGACTGATCTCCTATGAATTAACACTTTACAGTTTTCACTTTTATACATATTTCCTGCTCCCAGTTCTCTTAAGAATATCCAGCTTTATCCCAGTCAGATGGTAATACATCAGTAAATAACTGCAAGTCTCCAGTTACTTCTACACAGAGATGTTATACTTACAGCATTTATTCTAAGTATGACAGAGACAGGAAATATTAATCTTTTAGCCACTCTGGTGGTGTAGAGAGATAAAGCAGTGACTATGGCACAGCCAACCTTGGTTAGATTATCTGCTCAGGTAACTGATGGAATGGCAGGGAGAAATGGGTGTTACCATCCCTGGGGGGATAGGCTGACATATGAGCATGTCCTGCATTAATCTTTGCTGGAGGCTGGAGAAAGTATGTTGGGAGGCATTCCATAACAGGGGAAAAGGCTAGAGATGTGGCTGAACTACCTCAGAGGCAGGATGATACACCACATAGCTCCATTGTATTCCCACCCCTCAGGCAAACCAGAGGGGTAACAGGAGGGGTAGGTCAAACATAAAAAAAACACAGATGGATGTTGGACAGCACAAACCCCCCAGCACATCCTTTGTATCCTTGCTGACCTAGAAAAATTGTGGACATTGAATCTGTGGTTCCTTCTGCCTGGGTTGATCATAGCTGAGGCAAATGTAAAAGATCCTATGGCACTTATCAAAAACAGTAGGGTAATTTCCACTGTGCCATAGCCACATTTCCCCTAGTTATATGAATACCACTTTGAACTTCCACTGAAAAGAGGCCATTGGCTTACTGTGACTAACCTGTCAACAAAGTGTAAATAAAATAAAATAAATTCTACACACAGAAGTCAGGAGGTTAAATTTTACTAATTCAGTTACCTGAATAGAATACTAAACACAGAATTAATTTAACAGACATCTAAACATGTCCTTCTACAGATTAAATTCTAAGAATTGTATTCAAATATAGTTATACAGGTAGAATTCTGAACAGAGATGAACACATAGTTCTATAGGCAACATTCTGTTCTACCTATACAATTCTAAACATAGAATTCTACAGTGGGATTCAAACACAGTAATCTATAGCTAGAAATCTAAACACAGAATTCTAGAGACAGAATTCTAATCACATATTTGTAAACATAATTTTAGACAGAGAATTAAAACATTCTACAGGCAGATTTCTAAATAAAGAATTCTATAGAGAGAATTCCTTTGATGCAGTTCTAAACACGTATGTCTTCAGATAGAACACTGAACAGACAATCACTGAGATAGAATTCTACACACTGAACTCTAGAAACAGAATTCAAAACACAAATGCAGTATGCAGAACCCAACATTTTGCATGTAGAATTCTAAATGCAAACTTCTATAAGTAGACTACTACAGATAGAATTTGAAATGCAGAATTCTATACATACAGTTTTACATATGATATCCTAAATGCAGAATTCTAGACAAGGAATTCCAAATGCAGAATTTTACAAAGGGATGCAAACAGCATTCTACATATTGAGTTCTAAGTCTAGAATTCTAACCATGGAATTTTAACCAAAAAAATCTACCGAAAGATGCTACAGAAAGAAGTCTAAACAGAATTGTACAGATAGAATTCTAAAGCAAAATTCTACAAATGGTATTCTAAACACACAGGGCAGGCTTCATTAACAGCCAGCATGATAGCGTTCTATTTGGTATTCATTTGTTTAGAGCCACAGGAAAATAGCAGAATACACTAATGAAAGGAATTCTATGCAGTAGCACACTTCCCAGAAGTGTTGGGGGCCACAGACTGCACAAACATAGAAATAAAAGCCTCAACTGGTGAACAGAGAAATAGGTACATCAACAGAAAAGGTTTCCACTCTGTAAACTGTCAGGTTGTCTGTAATGCCCTAGGGATCATCTACAATGTCTGTGCAGGTAACCCAAGGTGTTTCCACGACTCTCACATATGGCACACTTATGAGCTGTAAACCAGGATTTCAAGGAGTGACATGCCTCAAGGGCATCTGGTGTGGGATGCAGGTTATGCACTCGAGCCTTGGCTTATGACACCTATGAGAAACCCACGCAACTCCAAAGAGCAAGGATATAATGAGGCCAACTCTAAACCAGGAATATGATAGAACATGTGTTTGGTTTACTTAAATAAAGTTTCTGGTGCCTAGACAAATCAGGAAGTGCACTGCAGTACGACCCAGGCACTTCTGCCAAAATACTTACAATCTGTGTCATGTTACACAATATTATTTATTTATTTATTTATTTATTGGCATTTCATTACTGGGAGAGTCCAACTGGGTAGAAGCTCATTTTCAGAAGAGGCCTGAAGAGACAACAATAATTTCATAAATCTTCAAAAACATTTGTAGTTTAAATAATTATAACAAATTAGACATAATATAAATCATTGGTTAATAATACTCAGAAAACAGCTTCAACAAGGACAGCAAGGGGCAAGACCACAGTTTCAAAGACCACAGGCAGGACCAGCAGCAGCAGGAATAGAGGAGCCTGAGGGAGAACCAGCACCTGTAGATGGTGCTGGCAGATGCAGGATTGCACAATATGAACACGCTCTGACTAACAGGCAAAGGATAGAACACACAGCCACTATGCAGGTCAAAGCCTAAGATCTCACACATATACAAATAGCAGAGCTGATGCATGACAGACTCCACAGCCTTTACTTAACCATGTAATGGCTGTGCTCTAATAGCATCAGACAGAGGCAACCTCCAATTTGATACAATTTGTAACTGCACTAATGACAAGGGAAGTGTGGAAACTGTAACGATAAAAAGAGGTATATAATTGATTACTCTCATAATGGAATATGTATATGCCCCCTACGCAGAGCATTTGTTTGATATGTACAGTTATGTCAGTAATATCTCCTCTGAAAGATGTTTGCAATATACAGTTATGTATTAGAAACAACAATGTGCATCAAGCATTTCAAGTGACCACTGTTATACCCTCATTTACACAAATATGCCAAGAAGCAAGACTGAAGTACCTATTGCTTCCACTGCTATAATGATGATACTAAATGAAATATGATATGGTTCAACAATTGTAGAAGCAATCATTTACAGACTAGAAGTAAAAAGGTATCAACAACGTTTGCTCTGCAATGCATATTGATAAATCCAATCTTGTGACTAAGAAAGCGTCAGCTATCCACTGGGTGCATCAGATGCATATGCAACTCTAAGTCACAAAGACATGTGCAAAGGGAAGGGCACAGTCATCATCATTTTCACACAGTGGGTAGAGGGTATGAGAGCAAGACTGACACCAAAGAAGTGAGTGTGTACAGGTAAGAAACACAAGTATCTTCCAGAGTATACAGTGGACTGGGCCAGCAACAACAATGTATGGCACTCAGCAGTAAAGCTTAGATAGCTTGCATGTGTGTAAAGTTGTATGAGCAAGTGAATAATTTCTTTTAATTTGTGTGTGTCTGCATGAACACAATCAAGCACTGTGCCAACACCATGTACTGGCATCTTGGACAGGTGTGAGATACGTATGTTAGATTACTCATTTCAGGGTCATCAACCCTGACCATGCAAACCACTTCTGCCATGAGTTGCATTACTACTTCCATTGCCCTGGCTAGACGTTGGGAGCTATCTAAATGCTAACAATGTCTGCTGGATGAGCTCTCCTCACTCTATGTTTCGAACCACAACCATGTGGCTTATCACTTCTGGGGGTGGACACTGCAGTCACTGATGGAACAGTGGATGTAGTGTCACTATGGGAGCAGCATCGTGCATGGCCTCATCTGTTAACACCAGAAGATGTAGCAGCTCTCCAGCCATGTTGCCCACTCTCCACCAACAGATGTTCCATCACAGAAACTGCCCAATCTGGTGTGTCGTTTATCCTGTCCAAGGAGTTGCCCATATGGTTCAGATAGTCACTCATGTCAGAATGCATGACATTTAGTAGTTACACTATTTATTCAGAGGCCCAGGTGGAACATGCCTGTGCCTGCACTATGGTGCACATAAACATGGTGGCACCTAATGACACACTAACTCTAGGAGAAGAGAGGACAACTGGACTCCCTCAGGCACCCTACCAACCCTCTTGTGTGTCATCATGCCCTCATGATGACAGCAGAGATGCAACAGGCTCTGCAACCAGACAAAGGACACTAGCCTAATCAAGTATGTCATCCTCAACCTGTCTTCTTATATGAGAGATCGCTGTGTCCTGGGTATGCATAGGCATACCAAGTGTGTCCAAAATATGGGCAGGGGATGTGGGAGTCACAACCTCTGATTGTGCATCTTTATCACCACCATCATCATCAGAGGCTACTGATACTCTGACATCAGGTGATAGGAGTTCCACATTGCCTTTCACAAGATCAGCAATGATAACAAGAAATAAATACAGCAAATAGAAAAATGGAGAATAAAGTTGATCAATTCAAAGTCCCTGTACATGTGAAATGGAAAGAAGTCTGCAAAGTATCACAATGCAAATGAAACAAGAAAAAGAGAGTAGTTCCCTTCAGAAGTGTAGATTAAACATATTCTCATAAAAAGTATTGGATTTCCACCCCGAACCCAAAGCAAACTCCACTATTTCTGTATGTCTGTAATCTGATTCAAAGTTGTTACTGTCTGTCTCTCTGTATGTGCATATATATATATATATATATATATATATATATATATATATATATATATATATATATATATATATATATATATATATATATATATATATATATATATATATATATATCAGACATCATAGATATATGCATCATCTAAAGATATAATGACACTTGTTTCTTGTATGCCTAGAAGGTCTGCTTGTGACAATCTAGGTCTGTCGTACAAATCTGAGCCAATATCAAGGAGTCTGGTGGAGCCCTCTGACGAGCTACTTGGATTTCTGATGGTGGATAGGAGCTCCTCAGTTAAAGCAAGTGTTGGTTTGGTAGCAGGACCACCCCCAAAGCCCCTGTTCCCAGGCAACTGCAGTGTTCCTACGTTGGGCAGAAGCTATCATGTCACTTGCCCTGTGTCGTAGCTGAGAGTAGGTTCTCTCATGACCTCTGACAGCATTAAAGTCATCAAGCAGCTGGTGCCATATCCTGTCTCAGGCAGATTGATCATCTGTACCTCTCCTTAACAGAAAGGTTCCATGGCAATGTAAGGCTGGGATAATGAGTTCATTTTTTGCATCACTATATGGTGGCTTACCGGGTACAGATTTCTTCTTGGGTGCCATATCCCTGGATGAGATGAAACAGAAAACAAAGACAAAAAAAAATCTGTGTGACTATATGCATCCAAAACACACACAAACAATTTAAAGATGTTAAATGCTCACTGTGACTCCACCCTAGTTAGGACCCTGCCAAAATCCTCACAAACAAAAAGGTATATTTAAAACTCAATTATTAGCACAGATCTTATAACACTTCTATAGTGCAGATAATACATGGGGCACACGCTGGCACAGAAAAAATACTGGGTGAAATGGATTTTTTGCTACCTGATGAATTTAGGATTATACTGGAAAACATGGAACTGGTACTTAGGAATAATTATATATTTTTTCGCGGTGATTATTATCACCAAATTGAAGGTGTAGCTATGGGGGCAGCATGTGCCCCCATGTATGCTAATATAATTATGCTATATTGGGAAAGAAATTATGTTTTTGTATCAGAATATTATCAATACATTCATAGTTATTACAGATTTCTGGACGATATATTTATTTTATGGATAGGTCTGGAACATATTATCAGTGAGTTTATCAATTACCTTAACCAAAGTACCTCTTTTCTTAGTTTCACGCATGAAATCAACCAAGAAGTAATACATTATCTTGATGCAAAAATATACAAAGATAAAGTAGCAAAAAGATATAAGTCTACTATTTATCGGAAAAAGAACTTCTCTAACGCATATCTCCACTTTGAGAGTGATCATCCCATGCAATTGAAAAAGAATGTTGTGAAGGGACAGATGATTCGGATTTCTAGGATGACAACAAAATATGATATATTCCTGAAGGAGTTAGACATGCTGGAAAACATGTTTCATGAAAGGGGCTACCCACACAAACTAACTGAGACTATAAAAAAGTTTGTGGTAGAAAGAAGGGGTACCAAATACACCCCGTTGCTTGGATTTGATTACAATTTAGAGGAAACCACGCACACTAGTAATATAGAAAATAATGGTGATAAGAATACTGGGAACACTATGACCATTCCGTATTTGACACTAACATATTCTAAAAATATAGGGTGGCCCAAAAAATGTATTAATGATACATGGGACATGTTTAGATCCATGCCTACAAGAGTGACAGTGTTTCAGAACACATTGACCTATAGTTATAGGAGAAATGAAAACCTGAAAAACATCCTGGAAAAGGGTAAAGAAAGATATTTTGATAAAAGTGATAGCAACACAAGCAACAAAAGGGGCATGTTTCGATGTGGTAGATGTCCCCAATGTCCCTTTATTGCAGGAGAGAAGTTATTGAAACTTCCCAGTTTAAGAACAATTATAAAAGCTAAGGTATACAGCAGTTGTTACACCAAGGGGGTAGTATATGTAGCTTATTGTAAATTCTGCTGGTGTTATTACATAGGAAAAATGGAAAGGCATCTAAGGAGGCAGATATATGAACATATAAGGGACATCAATCGTAAAAATGAGAATAATGCATTATATAGACACTCACTTATATGCCCAAATGCTAATTTTAAGTTCTGGGTACTGGAAATAGTGGAATCCCTAGATAGAGGTGGTGACTGGGAAACAAAACTTGCATATAGGGAGATGGTATGGCAGCTAAAATTAGATGCATGCAGTGAGAAGGGTCTTAATGATAATATATCAATATCACCAGCCTTAAAACTATTGGCACTTGACCCTAAAAAAGCATATAAAGGTACATAACCCAGTATTTTACATTCACATTTATATTTAGATTTATACGATTTATATTTATAATTATATATATGTATATTTAATCACACATATTTTTATATATCTATATAAAGATTTACCTACATTTATAGATTTTTATAATACATTGGATATATTTATACATATATAACATTTATTAAGTTTATACTATTATACTTATTAAGTTGTAAATACTATTTTAACACAAATTTTAATACAGATTCTTACTTATACATATATTAATATTAATATTTATAGGTTTTTATATATACTTCTTAACTATTTTTTAATAATGTAACAGGTATTTATTGTGAGGCATCCAGTAGTTGAATATATGTTTTGTTAAACACTGTATATGTCTACTTATACCTTTAAGGTTTGGAATTTTAGTGACTAAATGCTTATTTGTTTAATTGTTTAATTGTTTTATTGATGGCAATTAGTGTGACTGGTAGTGTTATAAATAGCGCTGCCAGCTTTTAATGTTGATTCTGAGGAGGTCTCTGGTGTGGAGACAAAAGTGCTCAATCCTGTCTAATGTGTCCTGTTCAATTTTTGGAATAAATCTATCAATTTTGCTTGGAGCCGTTTTTTGGAGTTTTGGAATTATTGGTGGTATCATATATTTGAGGACTGCCTTCATTGACCCGAGCAGCTGGAACATGTTTTGAGTGTTTATCTTCAGTCCTTTGTATAGACCCTATGCATCACACTCTTATTTATGAATGTGGAGCTTTTCTCCCCAGGCCTCCTCTGAAAAAGGACATTTTGTCCAGTTGGACTTTACAGGTAAATACATGTAAAATAAATAATAAAGTAAATTTTAAGAACAATAATTTTACAATCTTCAAAAATAAAAAAATGCAATTTAAATAATTATAACAAATTACACATAATATAAAAACATTGGTCAAAAACTGCAAAAACTGATACAAGGTATATGACACTCATTTAATATTTAGAGAAAGTTTAGGCAGTTTGTAGGAACAATTAAATGTAAGTTTGTCTAATACAAATTGGAATTACAATATGAGGTGAGGGGAAAACAAGCTAACGGTATATTTAGATAGAAGGTCAGGGAAAAAAATTAGATAGCAGTAAGGAAGTAAGTGATGTATAAGGAATGAAGAGGTACTTGTTCACATTTAGGGATATAGTTTATCCTGGATTTGAGCAAGAACAGAGACAAATTTTAGCTAGGAAGTGTTTCAGAGTGTTTTTTGAAAGATGGGAGGGAGGGTATAAACCTGATGGATACAGGTAAGGAGTTCTATGCCTGAAACCCTGTACAAGTACAAAAAATGCCCAGCAGACTTGCTAGGTTTGTAGACAGACAGGGGTTTTTGATCATTGGATAGCAACAACCATCTGGTAATATTGTTGTGTAGAATGTTTTTTAGTGCTGGAAAGGCAGATAAATGCTGTATAATTTTATAGGTGGTAAGAAGTTGTGTATATATTAGTTAACGTGGCAGTTCTAACCAAGTTAGGCTTTTCAATGCTATACAGTGGTGGGTTCTGAAAGGGTTATGTGCTGCAAATTTAGTAACTTTGTTATAGCATTGTTCAAGGTTTAATTTTTGTGAAGCCTGGAGTTTAGTAAGGACGGGAGCACCATAAAGAAGATGGGGAGGGAGACGAGTACTGGCAAGTGTAGTTTTAGTTGCATCAGTGAGAAATTGTTTGGCTCTGTAAGGCATCCTCAGTTTCTGATGAGTTTTTTCTTATGCAATTTTGTGTATGCAAGATTATCATCCACTATCACCCCTAATAGTTTACTGTGAAAAGTGACTTAAATTGTTGTATTATCAAGAGAGAGGACTTTAAATTACATTTTTTTCATGAGAGAAGGATTTGGGAGGGGGAGTAGTAGTTGTAGTAATTGTGAGTTACAAAGCCATGTTTCAGTGGCTGTTAAAGCTTCCTGAGTATATTTTTTTGGAGGCGTATCATGTTGTCAGGTGTGCACATGAGAGTGTAATCATCTGTGTATTGTATTAGGGTGGCCTGTTGTGGGGAAGTATAGAGGGTGTTGGTTAAAATGTTAAAGAGGAGGGCCCAAGGATAGTGTCTTGTGGTAACTGTCACATTAATACAAAAAAGAAGAGGTCCAGTGCCATGTCTACCAATTTTTTAACTTTAATTAAAACTTGGCTAAAATGCAAGTTTCACTTAACATAACTATTCTATACTATTTGGTAACTGTCACATCTATACTGTTGAATTCAGTCAGGTAGAAATACAGAAAAAGAACAAATGTTTCTTTTCCCACTAACCAAGATAAAACACTAGTCCTTCCTACATACTTACAATGCAAGCATCTACAATAAGTCTTCAAACATGACATACAAAATAAAATAATTTGTCATGTAGCATTCAGTAGCATAACTGTAGAAATGCAGACATTGCTACAGCAAAAGAAAGGGATCATACCTCATAACTCTCCAGAATTTTGCAGAATATCTAGATTTTTGGCTCATATTTTTGGTCTGTTCTTCATAAAATTTGTGGTTTCCTGGAAAATCACAAGAATGATCTGAGGATTGAAGTCACTAAATAATGCCATACATTTGAGTTTCAGACTTCAAATCCTTCAGAAAATATATGTTAACACAAACCCTGTTAATCTAGCAGTATTCTAAGTTTATAAGAGCAAGATTTAAAACATGTCCCTATGTTTTGGCCTTTGTCCCACCATTTTGTCAGGCTTTGACTAGATTTCTTTGCACTAAGAGATTGAGAGGTATGAAAGGGATAAAAGTAAACAAAGGTAAAGTAAAAATGCTTGTCATCTAACAATGGACTTCACTTTTTTAAGGCTAAGCTAGAAGCATTAGTTAAAAATAGCAACATACCTTTACAATACAGCACTATATAAAACAGATAACCTACACTGCAGAAAATAAGATACATTTTGCAATGTCTTGTTTTGCTGGCAGTATCAAGCTCTATGCTTCAAAAAAGTCTCTCCAGTATGATACCAAGACATTAACTACATAATTACCTTTATATAGTGCAGTCAGCCATGTAAGCACTGAGAGTATGCAAATGAGGTATAACATAATTAGTATTCCTGAATACCAAAACCTGCACTAAGTATACAGAATGTAACATGGTGTGTGGACCTACATCACTATGTGCACATGCCCTAACAATGCAAGGATGAGCATTGAAAAGGGTTCCCTGTTAATGGCTTTCAGGTGTCTATGATTACTGTAACTGCAGGCATAATCATCTTTCACAGTCTGCCCTCATTGATATGTACACCTGCTGAAGGTGTGTCAGGGAGAAGAGACTTAAAAAGTCTGAAAGTTCATTGAGTGGCAGACTGTCCTAACATTCAAATGTTGGTTTTAATGACCACAGTTACTGGCCCTTAATATGAAATATTCAAATTAAAGGGAATACTTTAAGCACTAGTAAAGATAATATATGGCAATAAAACACAGATAGAGTTGCTATTATGAAAGCATCAATAATGAAATGAGGCACCAGACAGAAAGAAATGGATACACCTGCAGTGTCTTCAAGTCTTTGATATCATGTGAGTACATGCCTATGCTGTTTGTAATATCATAATCATCCTGACATTCACTGTCAAATGTGTAAAAATGTGAAAGGATAACTTTCATAACTTGTTTCTGTTGCACTTTCAATGTGACGTGATACAAGGTCACATTATCATTGCATCTAAACTCTATCACCTTGTTCATACATGTCTTTGACTGTGGCAACTCTGGGAAATAGTGTGGAATGATTGCTTTCAATACCCCTGTTTGAGGGTTGAAATCCATACATGTCCCTGTTGCAACATAACAAATTTTGTTGAACATGTACATATAAAGTACATATAAAGTATTTGTCTACAATATTTTTTATGTTATTTTTCTTGTATCATTTGCATGCCATTGGCATTGCACACCACTGACTGTCAGTGTTCAATAGTATTGAATTGCATTTCACTGCCCAAGGTGAAAACTGACAAATTTTATTTGGTCTGCCATCAGCAGTGCAATGAAGACCGGGATTGTTGCGCAGTCTGAACAGTACTGAGTGATAAATTAAAGTTGTTCCACTCCTATGTCTGCGGCATAATGAGTAAGGTTATTCTGCTGAGAGAAACAGTACAGGTGATGCAGGGATCAAAACATGTTCCCAGATCATTTCACTGAGGGAGTTCATAATAATTGTGCCCACTTATTTTGTTGTATGAATGTGTTGATATTGAAAACTCAAGGTCAATACTGACTAAAACTTATAGACATATAAGTAATTTGAAATTATTTACATATGAATTATGTGAGCTGTGCAAACAATGAAAGAATTTCTGCATGTCCCTGTGCCCTTCCCCATTACCATGACATTAGCTAAACTTCAGAATTTGTGAAACATACATGATGCTACTAAAGTGGCAATGAAATGTGAGACAGCTGGATGTATGACTATTATTCATTACTAGCTGTGATCCTTGCTACATATATATTTTCATTAATTTCATGTGAATTCAACTTGTTATTCCCCAAAACCTGTTTGAGTGCTTCAGCTAAATATCACATTCTTCATTTGTGCGCCACTTAGCAATGTGAAAGTCACTTTCCCGGCTTAAGGCCAAAAGTGAAACATTTAGTTTAGGCTGTCTTAGGTAGCAAAAGCAGCTTGGGCAGCTGAGAGCTCTCTAGATAGTACTCAGGGAAGAAAATACCCCTGACAGGTAACTTTATCTGTGGTACAAGGTGCATGTACAGTGACCTTATGGATAAAAGACATCTGATGCATGGTTTGAATCTACTTAAATGATACTTTTCCTCAGCCATAGCAAAGAAAACCACAAAAAACGAAAGAAGTCAAAAAACACGTAGTTGAAACAGCAGCACCAAGGACACCCTCTGGGAAATATAATCCAACTCTATAGCTCCACGAAACCACCACACAGAAGATTCACGTGTTTTGTAATGACTTTATTCCACAAAATACATAAAATCAGTTAAGCGCTTTCACCCAGGTTCATCCCAGGCTTCTTCAGAACAAAATTAATTTGAAACCGAAATGGTTTAAATACGCACGATAGTAACATGTGACATTACGTAAATGCAATTAAATTAAATGCATTCCAATCAATTATGTTACTTAAAATTTGTTAAAACATAATAATAAATATTAAAAACCTGTCCATTCTAAAAAGTTTTTCTTATAAATGTATATTCGTGTGTTTCTTCCTATTTGATTGTATTAGTTGATTGGTAAGTAAAACAGTTGTAATAAAATTTCCTAAATAAGAACTGTTATCTAGTGTGCTATAGGTCCAAAATAAATAACAAATAAAAAATAGATTATTGTGTTGCATAGCCAATGTACCTTACTAACCAGAATCAATTGTTTGCTTATTTTACTGTAACAATAAATAAATATATATAAATAATTCTATATATAATTTGTAATATTAAAAATAATCAGTAATAGGTACAATAAAAAGAATGTTTTAAAACTGTTCACCTCAAATATATAGCTGCTAAGTACCCCTTGAACAAATCAATAAAAACAAGTATTGAAGGGAACGTCCCAGTGTTCCATATCTATAATCTGGCTGCTCTCATTCTCAACACACTGCTAATGTTAATGTGGTCGTTCAACCCGGGAGTCCTGCCAGCATCTAATTTCAATTGCCAAAACAATTCCCGGTATTCTAATTTAGTCTCCCAACTTCCTCCTCTAGGGTCCACTTCAACCTGTTCAATCACACAAAACTTTAATTTCATGTTGGGACAACAAAGTGAATGTTTAAAGAAGGCGTTGGAATCTTTACCTGTCCTCACTTCGTATAGGTGTTCGTACACCCTTCTACACAATGGTCTCTCTGTCTTCCCAATATAAAAACTGGAACATGTTGTGCACCATCCTAAATATACCACTCTAGATGATTTACAGTTAAAGTATCCCTGGGTTCGGATATAAATCTTCCTAGAGGGGATAAATACAGAAGGTGTGTCGGCAATGTAGGAACATTGATGGCACCTTCCACACTTGAAAGTGCCTTTCTTCTTGTATTTGGGAGTCTGTGTGTGTTCCTTATTCCCCCTCTCTAAATATTCCTTTAAATTGAGGTCCCTTCTTCGAACAAATTTGGGAAAGTTTGGAATGTGTTCTGATATGTCATTATTGATTTTCAAAATGTACCAAAATTTGTTGATAATTTCCTCAGTTAAATAAGAGGTGTCAGAAAAAGTGTGAATAAAAGTATCCGAACTAAATTCCTTGTTTTCACTAATAATAGTGTTAGTGACCGTGCCTTTCCCAATTAATGGGAAATATTTCAGTTCCCTGTTGTGTAGCACATCTTCTAACTGTTGATTAATAAAGCCCTCCGGGTATTTCCTTTCTAAAAATAATTTTTTGATGTAATTAGTTTCATCAATAAACTCTTCATTATTACTTGTCATCCTTGATGCCCTTATAAATTGACCCTTGACTATACCCTTTTTCTGGTACATCGGGTGACCACTCTCAAAGTGCAAATAACTGTTGGAAAAAGTTTTCTTCCGATATAACCTGGATTGGAAACAACTGTTAATATAGTCCTTGTAAATAGTAGTATCCAAATAATTCAGTTTGTCATCCTCCACATGTATAGTGAATTTTAAAAATGTTGTGGTCTTATTAATGTATTCGAAATAGCAATTACGTGTTCTTTAATGGTGAATACTACCATCAAAAAAAGGGAGTGGCGATGGGAGCATCCTGTGCCCCTTTATACGCGAACTGTGTTTTGTACCATTGGGAGAAACAGTATATTTTTGAAACAGAATGGAATAGGTACATAGCACACTATGTGAGATTTTTAGATGATATTTGCGTATTTTGGACGGGGACTAGGGATGAATTAAACAATTTTTTCGAATACATTAATAAGACCACAACATTTTTAAAATTCACTATACATGTGGAGGATGTCAAACTGAATTATTTGGATACTACTATTTACAAGGACTATATTAACAGTTGTTTCCAATCCAGGTTATATCGGAAGAAAACTTTTTCCAACAGTTATTTGCACTTTGAGAGTGGTCACCCGATGTACCAGAAAAAGGGTATAGTCAAGGGTCAATTTATAAGGGCATCAAGGATGACAAGTAATAATGAAGAGTTTATTGATGAAACTAATTACATCAAAAAATTATTTTTAGAAAGGAAATACCCGGAGGGCTTTATTAATCAACAGTTAGAAGACGTGCTACACAACAGGGAACTGAAATATTTCCCATTAATTGGGAAAGGCACGGTCACTAACACTATTATTAGTGAAAACAAGGAATTTAGTTCGGATACTTTTATTCACACTTTTTCTGACACCTCTTATTTAACTGAGGAAATTATCAACAAATTTTGGTACATTTTGAAAATCAATAATGACATATCAGAACACATTCCAAACTTTCCCAAATTTGTTCGAAGAAGGGACCTCAATTTAAAGGAATATTTAGAGAGGGGGAATAAGGAACACACACAGACTCCCAAATACAAGAAGAAAGGCACTTTCAAGTGTGGAAGGTGCCATCAATGTTCCTACATTGCCGACACACCTACTGTATTTATCCCCTCTAGGAAGATTTATATCCGAACCCAGTGATACTTTAACTGTAAATCATCTAGGGTGGTATATATAGGATGGTGCACGACATGTTCCAGTTTTTATATTGGGAAGACAGAGAGACCATTGTGTAGAAGGGTGTACGAACACCTATACGAAGTGAGGACAGGTAAAGATTCCAACGCCTTCTTTAAACATTCACTTTGTTGTCCCAACATGAAATTAAAGTTTTGTGTGATTGAACAGGTTGAAGTGGACCCTAGAGGAGGAAGTTGGGAGACTAAATTAGAATACCGGGAATTGTTTTGGCAATTGAAATTAGATGCTGGCAGGACTCCCGGGTTGAACGACCACATTAACATTAGCAGTGTGTTGAGAATGAGAGCAGCCAGATTATAGATACGGAACACTGGAACGTTTCCTTCAATACTTGTTTTTATTGATTTGTTCAAGGGGTACTTAGCAGCTATATATTTGAGGTGAACAGTTTTAACACATTCTTTTTATTGTACCTATTACTGATTATTTTTAATATTACAAATTATATATAGAATTATTTATATATATTTATTTATTGTTACAGTAAAATAAGCAAACAATTGATTCTGGTTAGTAAGGTACATTGGCTATGCAACACAATAATCTATTTTTTATTTGTTATTTATTTTGGACCTATAGCACACTAGATAACAGTTCTTATTTAGGAAATTTTATTATTAACAACTGTTTTACTTACCAATCAACTAATACAATCAAATAGGAAGAAACACACAAATATATATTTATAAGAAAAACTTTTTAGAATGGACAGGTTTTTAATATTTATTATTATGTTTTAACAAATTTTAAGTAACATAATTGATTGGAATGCATTTAATTTAATTGCATTTACGTAATGTCACATGTTACTATCTTGCATATTTAAACCATTTCGGTTTCAGATTAATTTTGTTCTGAAGAAGCCTGGGATGAACCTGGGTGAAAGAGCTTAACTGATTTTATGTATTTTGTGGAATAAAGTCATTACAAAACACGTGAATCTTCTGTGTGGTGGTTTCGTGGAGCTATAGAGTTGGATTATATTTCCCAGAGGGTGTCCTTGGTGCTGCTGTTTCAACTACGTGTTAAATGATACTTTTACAGAGGGCTGTCTGAATACATATTTAATCACATTTTGTAACATTGTGTTTTTTAAAAATCAACTGTCAATGATATGATATTAATTATATGGTCAGGCAACACAGCTCCTTATTATGCTTTTATATATATATATATATATATATATATATATATATATATATATATTCATTTTCTTTTTGTGCTGTACAGCTGCAGAGGGGTTCCCTATTAAAATCGCGAAAGTCCACTTACCAGAATACAGAAACATCGACACGTATACATCGAACCGTAAAAACACGGATCGTCCTGAAGTGCAAAATCCGAAATGTCGAATCGTCATGGTTGGCCCTTCTGCATTATAGCGCCGTAAGGTAAGTGTGCAATAGTTACGGACCTTAGGGTTAGGGTGCGGGTTAAGGTAAGTGCATAGATAGTAATGTATGTAAGGTTTAGTGTAGGGTTAGAAGTAGGGTTTTGGTTAGTGTATGTATGTGGTTTATTTATTTTGTTTGGGTAGGTAGTATGTAGCGCACGGTGGGGTTGAACAGCTATGACGGTTCGAGTTTTTGAATTTCGCGGTTTAGGGCATTTGGTGTATTTGCGGTTCGGGTAATATGTGTCGATAATTACGTATTCACTGAGTAGGACTTTTGTGCTTCTAATATAGACCCTGCAGAGGAGATACCTGAAAACAGTCAGGTACTCCAGGAGAAATTAACTCACCTCAGAGAGGCATGGGGTAAGTAGGATTCATGTAAAAATTCAGGTTAAAATGTCACTTTCATTCCCTCAAGCTCTAGCATTTCAAGCAGGCATTCCTCATCCTTCATTTCAAGCATGCATGCCTTCCCCTATAACTCTTGCTGCATGCATTAGGCAATTAAAACACCAGCTTTACTGTGTGTGTGTTCAGTACCCACAGACAGCAAATATTTTTTATTAATGGATAAGTAATTCTAAGATATTAAAAGCAGTATGTCAGGAAAATTACATTATGGTAATTGTAATTATTAAATTAAAATGCATAATTCTAATCAATCATATGGAAGTAAAGGCTGCTGTTTCTTATATCATAGCAGTGGGATTTGTTTCTTTAATGACACATAAATACCTTTCCATTATATGCTGCAAAGGTGTGCAATAGTCAATTATCATAATTCTTTATGTAAAACCAAACACAGTTTAATTAAAATATACAGTACTGTGACATACATGTATCTAATTATTCCTTTTTTTGTCTCCCCTCATGCTTTCTCTTTTTATTTATTTATTGACTTTGTTATGGGGAGTTATAATTTATTAACAATCTGATGTTTGCATAACTTGCTGCTGAAAGTTAATGATTAACAGCACAGACAGGTACACTGACCAGTGCAGCTCAGCCCACCATACCTCCACAGATGGCATTACAGATACCCAGCACTTTATGGTCACAACCTGTCAATGCTGCCTCCACATTCATGCCCTACCTGCTCCAACTGTGCCAGATAAGTCTGCCCTGGCAGCTCCTGCAGTGCTACCCTCCAGGAGCAGTACTTGTGGAGGTGGTGATTTTTTTACCTGGCAGAGGCTAACAGAATTGGTGGAGGATATAATGGAGAGGGGCCTCATTGCTCATATCAACAGGGTTAAAAAGGTTCTGCATCAAATTACAAAGAAAATGCCATATCTGGCACTGACCAAGGAGCTGCTGCAGGCGACAGTGATGATAGTTCTGATGGTGAGGACTAGATTCTCATTGTTCTCAAGTTGGATGTGTGTGCACTTTCAATTTCCTCTACCTATCCCAAATCATGGTGTCCCCCCAAACTTTTGTCTTCATCACCATCCCCATCTGTCTTGTATGTCCTGTATGTCTGCATCTGTTTCCTAACCTGCCCTACCTACTTGACCCTGTTATTCCTAAGTACCTTTCCCAACATTCCTCTTTCTCTTCCCCCCCAAAAATGGGCACCTGTCCCACTAAAAAAATACTCCCCATACATAGCCCTCCACTTCATCTGTGTGTCCTCTTGACACAATTGATTTGGCCCAATTGTCTTTACAACATTATTCTCTCCTTGCCACTCATCACTGGTTTGGTGACTCTGAAAACTCATGAAATTGTATACACAATTCTTTATATATGTTATGAAGAAGTTGATTGCTCTGGTGCTATCCCGTAATCATCCTCAAATCCCTGTATTATTTCTTCTGTGTACTACCCTCTGCTTGCCAACCCCATTTTCACCACTATCTGATCCACTTCCTTTTTCACACCTTTAATCCAGGAAAAAAGCAGATTCACATACACAACACACATGGTCAGAAATGGCACATGTAAAAGCCTTCACTTTACGTCCTTGGCATTTGCACAAAATTTGCACAGTGCAGCAATGCTGAGTGACAGTGAACACTTTTTAACTTCTTCTTGCAAATGCAGAAAATTTCAGTTTAATCACAATGGTCTGGTAATGTTATGTGCTTAAATCTGCTGCACTATGAGAATACAGAGTAAAGGTAGACTAAAGGCAGTACCATGATACAGCTTATGTAAGCTGGTGGAACAGATCTTAGGCTGTTGGAAGTATTAAAGTAGGAGTATATAGGTGGTGTGCTGAGATAATTACTGATTATATAGTCTGAAATTTTTGCATAGTGTCATAGGATAAATTACAGCTGTATGTCAATTTATTGCTTCATGACAGTTCATATTTCTATCATCTATTTAACTGCAAACATCTGTATTTTATCTCCATACACAATGTTTCCTTAACATAACTTTGGAATAGTGCAGCAAGCTATCATTGTCAAAAACACTGCAGCCCCAACAGGGAGACTTATTAAGTAAAACTTATTCTGGTTAGGTATTTATTTTTATTGCACTGTCCTACCCCTTATGTGTACCTATAACAAGCACCTTATGGTACAGAGAGTGATACATTAATGATGATTTAATAATTAAGACTAAAACACTATACAGATGTCCCTACATGTCCCACAAAACATTTTGTTGCTATTCCTCTCTGCATTTGCCTCTATCTCTCTCTTTTTGCCCCTTCTGCTTTAGTAAGTTAACACTGTGCTTCAGTAGTATTATTTTAATGTTGTGTAGCAAAGGTTCATAGATTAGTAGTAGGTTAAGTGCACTTGTGGGCCATTTCAAGCTTAGCCAATTACCCCCTGTGTGAATCAAATCCTGCACATTATGTCTTTAAGATAAACAGCTTACCCATTATGGCAACCTCCCACTGTTAAAGCTTGTGCTGAGTGGAAGCTGATACAACACAACTGTTCAGGAAGCTATACATAACTGACATTGGTGTCATGCACACACAAGTTCCCCACTATGAGATTTGAACTCCTAACTATGTTGTTATACAATGTAGAGCTCAGTATTAACCACAGGCACCACAAGAAAAATCTAGCAGTAATTCTTTTTTGGTGTGATGGGCTAATGCTCACATTTGCAGAAAGATTTTTTTGAATAATTTCAAGAGTTCTATTCCAGCCATTATTTAAGTGTTACTACCTGTTTGGTAGACTAATTTATATGTGCCTGTTGGCTACACGTTGTTATGAGCCACCTTTATAGTTCTTCCTGTAACGTCCCCACTCTGAGCCTGTAAAAAAGGAGACTGAATCCTCACCAATGACACTGGAGAGGGATGTTCACTTGGATTACAAATTGATACACTCAGTATTTCTAGGTGCAGTCCTCTCTACAGCAAGCACAATTTTCCTTAAGAGCACACAGGGAGCACACTCATCCTAAGGTCTGGATTTCTCTATATCTGTCTCTCCCCAGGTCCCATATAAGGCTCCCCACTGGCACTGTGAAACCAATACTTCATGTCCCTGTCTCAAGTAGCTGAGTCACACACTCTTTGAAATTTAATTTGCGCGCGCACACACACACATACACACACACACACACACACACACACACACACACACACACACACACACACACACACACATACACACACACCTGGGAAAGGCTGGCACAGATTTACTAGCTATGCCACCTTCTGTCCTGACTATAAGGCAGTTTCACTGCCACCAGTCAGTTACTATAAGGCTCTTAATACTGAGTGAAGTTAATAATATGGTAATGCTGACCAAACAGCAAGGCTTTCAGGAGTGGCCAGAGTTACCACCAAATAAATATATGCAAATACTCTCAAAGCTTAAATATTTTCTCTAAAGGAACAGGCACAATGAGAAGTTTATTTATTTACTTATTTATTGGCATTTGTTGACCAAGAAAGTTCACTGGGCACAGGACACATTTTCAGTGGAGGCCTGGGGAGAAAAGTTTCACAGTTAACAAACAATAAAACTATACAGTTTAATTACAGATCTGGGAAGACAGGCTCCACAGTTTTAAAACAGAAGACAAAAACAAACCAAATGAGTACTATGGAAAGTACATAATTGCAGTAGATGTTATATATTAATCTGCAAAACTCAGATTACAGTTAAAAACTACATAGCAGAAATTAGGTAGATTGTGATGGACAGATAAGGTATTACTCACTAGAGTAGAATGAAATGAGAGGCATTACAAGGTAGGGTTCTTGTTTAATGGGTTATGTAGTTAAGGTGGTTTACATTATATATCGCATGTACAGCTTGGATTTTGTAACAAGTAGGTTTTTAGTACAGCTTTAAAGAGTTTTAGGGAGTCTAGTTGGGTAATGGTGGAGGGGAGGGTGTTCAATAGTTTAGATATGTTGTAGGAATATAGGCATTGTCCTGCTTAAATATATTTAATAATAAACAATAAAAAACTAATAATATGAAATATCTATTTACAGTAAACACCAGAGTTTCAGTCACAGGGAATATTAAAAATAACACATATAGAAAGTTTCACACAGTTATGGAAAAAAACAGTATTTAGCTCATCTCACTATTTATTCCTGATTGACTAAAAGAATTATTGTTCCCTAGTTAGGTTACTTACTACCACAAGGCAAGATGATGTGGGAGAGGATCTTTCTAGTCAGGTTTCCAAGAGCAGATTTCCCCTGAGACTTCAGTCTCCTCTAATATTAAAACATGTCTCACTTTGCACCCCTGTGCTAAGCTATGTTTATTCAGTTTAATGTAATTTTGAACAAAATGAAGATTTGGATGTACAGATTACAGTGGTCAACAGGATAATGGAAATTAATACATGCATTCATGTTTGCTGAAATCTGCTGTCAAATTGTAACACATTATGACTTTCTACATGGTATGCTAAGATAATACTCAGGTATAAATGTTTTCTTGGCATGCTGTACATGTTTGAAAACATGAATGAAAAAATGTTTCATGGTGTTTTGTCTGACTCTTCTGGCTGTAAATGTTTCCAAAACCAGTACTTCATACATCATTATCCTGCTGGTACACTAATGTGCCTGCTACCTATTGTGAAGCCTGTCTTGTACAGATCTTTGCATGGATATTGGCTGAGAGCAATACAGAGTACTGATAATTGCCTCTCAAAGTTCAATACTTCATGATATGATTACACATGAGCTAACACTTTGCCATCCGCAGCACAATTCCTCTTATCAAAGCTTTGCTCAAAGAATAGAATAAAAATGGAAAATCAAAGAATTATAGTTTTCTGATTCACAATGTTTATATGTCTGTATTACTTTTGTCAACAGGTGATTTTGATTTCATTATGATGTTGACTCAATTCATTTGTTTAAAAGTATATGTCTCCGATACAGTGCTTACACTTGCACTGTGTTATCAGCTTAGTTAACCCATTCTCATAGAATCTATCACTGTCATTCTGCAATGTAGTGTCCTAGGTACGACATGCATGTTTGTCTTGCCAATGCACATAGTGCAAATATGAGACAATATGAATGTGCAAACATTCCAACATGAAGTCACAGCAATGTTTGGTTGATAATCCATTGGTGTATGACAATGTGTATGTCATTCCATTGTGTATAACATGTCAATCCCTCATGGTAACATAATTTACAATAAGGACAGTATCTACATTTCACTATGAAAGTATGCCATTACATATGACAATGATAAGGATGTTACATTTCCCTGTGCATGCATATGCATTTGTTGCACAACCTGGGATGCACAGTACCATCTCTTCCAAACATTGCTTTTTACAAATATTCCAATGTCCAATTTAACATAAGTGTTGTTCACCTTCTCCTGTGACACTTGTGGCTAATACAGTGTTCTCTAGATAGCGTAACTAGATAGGTAGGAGGTTCAGTGCCCAACCTATAAGACTTGTGTGTGGTGAGAAAGAGGGAGACTGCGTGTAACACTTGGGGCTGTATACACTTTTCCTAAGAAGAAGAATGCATTTAATTGTTCTCACAACACTCCTGTGGTGCTTACTGCTAGTATATTGCTCCCTAGATTGTGGAACTTAGATAGGTAGGAAGTTCAATGCCCAACATCATGTTAGTGCTTCTGTTTGTGTAAGATTTTGTGTAATACTTGGTATTGTATGCACTTTTCCTAAGAAGAATATATATAACTGTTCTTACAACTGCCTTATCCTGATTTTTACAGCAACATCCTCTATAATGCACACTAATGAGGTCATCCTGACAAAAGTTCATCCCCCCTAAAGAGTCAGACTTCTCTTGTTTCACTTGTGACTAGTATATTGCTCTCTAGATTATGTAACTAGAAATGTAGAAGGTTCAATGCCCAACATGGATGCCTTCTCTATATGAAACTATGTGTAACACTTGGCGTTGTACACTTCTCCTAAGAAGAATACATTTAACTGTTCTCACAGTTCCTTTATCTCAATTTTACAAAAACATCTTTTATGATGCACATTGACAAAAGTGCACTCTCTCCCCTTAATAGTCAGGCTTCTCTTGTGACACTTCCAACTAGCACTGGATTCTCTGGATTGTGTAAGTATATAGGTAGAAGGATCAATGCCCACCATGGAAGACATATGTGTGCATGCAGCTGTGTAATGCTTATTGTTGTCTCCACTTCCCCTGGAGAGACTCTAATGAAATATGCACACAGTTCCCTTATACAAATGTTTATGGAAACATCCTCTATGAAATATACTTATAAGATCATCCAGACAAAACTGCACTTTCTCCTCTCATTAGTCAAACTTCTTTGGTGGTCCTTGCAACTATTACTATGCTCTCTAAATTCTGTAACTAGATAGGTTGGATGTTTAAAGCCCACTATAGAAGACTCTTCTATGTGTGTGTGTAAAATTATTGCCATTGTCTCCACTTCCCCTAAAGATAATACATTTAATTGGGACACAACTTCCTTATATTAATGTATACATAAGCATCCTCTATGAAACACACTGATAAGGTCATCCTGATAAAAGTGCACTCTCTCCCGTTAAGATTCAAGTACAGTAAGGTCAGTATCTACATTTCACTATGAAAGTATGTCATTACATGTGATAATCATAGGGATGTTACATTTTCCTGTGCATACATATACATTTGTTGTACAACTTGTGATACACAGTATCATCACAACTAGTACATTACTCCCTAGATTGTGTAACTAGATGTGTAGTAGCTTCAATGCACAACATGGAAGACTTATGTGAGGGTGCTTACAGTTAGGTGAACATGTGCTCAATCAACCTGTACTCTGGATAAATGTTTTAAAATGATTGATGACTCCACCATCCCCTAAGCCCACCTTTCACATCCACAAATGTTTTGTAACACAAGGGTATAGCTATACAAACGTTCACTGTAATGATTACAATATTCTATACATAACTTAAATAAAACATTGCTTTTTTAAGCAACAGTCTGTCCACAAATGTATACATTAATCCTTCAAATAACATTTTCATGGTTTGAAAAATACTCATTTAATGTTTTTATAGTTAAAGTAATGCAAACATTTAAGTGGGGTGGGAGAAAGTTTCCATTCTTCAAATGGCAAATGTTTTGTGTGGCATCAATAAGAGCATTCAAGTGCAATATTATATTGTCTGCCTACACCCTTGCTTCACCACATTCATTGTTTTGCAAGTGAATTGAAGCTACTTGAATGTCAGACATTATCTGTGGTGCTTGCTTGTTTTACACTTTTCTCTAGAATGTGTAATTAGATAGGTAGGATGTCCAAATACAGCAGTGCTTAACTTCTGCAGGTGTGACAGACAATGAATCCATTATTGTTTTACACACATTTGCATTGACAACTTTTTCAACCCCTCTTTGGCAATACACTGCTGATGTCATCCATTCATAACTGCTGTATGTCTTAGCTTTCCTCCTTATTCTTCTGTGGCACTGACTGATGATAATATGCTGTATGATGGTGCAAGTGGATAAGTAGGTGGTTCAATTCTGTCACTGCTTCAATAGTGTGATAGTTATTACTTTTATATACCATCGATCACCTCACAACTGTCTTTATGTATACTTTTAATTGTGAGATTGAATTATAGTGGCACTCTGTGATACTAGCAAATCCTAGCATCCCCAGGGAAAATAACATTTTGGCCACACAATGATCGTATACTGCTAACATGCTTGCAGTATGTCATATCTGGAGTGCCAATTCTCCAGTGTTGTGTGACTTTGATACTGTGCTTTATACATTGTGTAGCTACATATGCAGGATAGCTCACCATCACACAAGGAAAGAAGCCAGTGATTACCTTTATATTTTATTAAAATTATAATCCAGTCCAGTAGTAGATCCACAATGTAGTCCCACAAAACAGGTAAAATAAGCACACACTGGATCCAATAAAATCTGGTTAGCAGCAAATACAAAACATAAAATATAGACTCCTCTAGTGCCTCGGCTCTTCAGCCTTTACAGAGTATATCCCTACTTCACATATTCTATCTTTAAATAGCATGATTACAAACAATAAACCAATCACAGACTTAAATTAATTAAAGAAAACATTTCCAATGACATTCTTGATTCATTCCATACGGAATTAAAGTGTTAAACTTCAGAATTAAAGTAGATTCTAACTTCCAAAGTTGTCTTTTAATATCAAAGTCATACATTTGTTGTACTTGCCCCAAAATTGTAGCTTGTAAGCCTTGTATATTTCCATTGTGACATTCTTTAAAATGTAATGCAACAGTCCTTGTGCACTGTCTAATTTGTACGTCAACATGGTTGTGTGGTGCTTGTGATTCAGCCAGTGATGTTTAGCTTGTGATCTTGGGTAGTTATTTGAAATCCATCCATTGTTGCTCACACTATTTTGTGTCAGCGTTAGTGTGACTGTCCATGTTACTAACACTGTTGTCAAGCACATTTGCTTTGTAAATGTATAGATATTGATACCACTTACTAAAAGCTAGGGCAATGTTTTGCATAGCAATGCTTTTAGCAGAGTAATGATGACCTTTGATGTAATTTTCCTTCCATAACATATATAGGAAGTGTTATCCTCTGGCACTAGGGAATGGGGACAGCATGCTTGTCATTGTTGATGTACTACATCAGTTACAGGCACACATATCCCTTGCAGCAGTAACATAATTTAATGCCTTCACATAACAACATAGCTCACAACTGTACTGACATTTCTACCAAAGTGCATTCATCCTGTAAAATATCATGTATTGTAGTCTGTCAAAAGCTCATGTGTTCAACATCCACAGTCGGTGCCTGTTAGCATTGTTGTACCTTATACTGTAATGCAAGAATGGCATCTACACAGATCCATTTACAGTATGAGAGTCCTGCACCATCCCTTTCATCCCAGGGATAGTTTGTCACCCACACATCTGATGTAATAGGTTAGCATAGGTGGATTGTTATAACAGTGTTTAGACTTCTACTGTAGCACTTGTGGTCCATCCAGATATCATTAGTCAGTAGAGTCACATGGCTCTCTGTTCAATTCCTGACAGTGGCAACATTATGTGAAAGCACTGATGTCACATAAACACCATTGCATCTAGTTATTTATGTTGGAAAATGATATATCATCACAGGTTTTCATTGCATGACAATGAAATGGTTATTTGGGGCATGTTGAGCTGTGAGTGGTACTGTGGCACTCATTGAGTACTGGTTTGTATAGGGCACCTACACAAATAGACTGCAATTCAATTCTCAGACAGTGTGTGTCCTACATGATAGAAACAGCTTCCTTGTCAAAGAAGCAGTCATATTGTAATGCTTGGTGTTGTGTGGGCAGTAACATGTGTAGCTCCTTTCCAGAATTGTGAATAAATCCGAGTGTTCATATTATATCCATATCTTCTGTTAACACACACATTCAGTTCAGTGATTTGTGACAGACACCACTGCTATCTGATGTGACACATACAGTCAGTAAAAAAGGTCTGGAGAAAACCTTGTATAATAGGCAGGGGTTTTAACCTGTTTGTCAGACAACAGTGGTTTAAACAAACTCAATGGGCCACCTTTTTCAGACATTTCATATCAGGTAGGTAATCTGTACCCCTTATGCGGTAGAAAAGTGCCATAAGCACTTCAGGGGTGTTCTTCCTTACATGACCAATTTGTGCCTTTCTGCGGTGACCATGATTGTTATGCATCTCTCTGATATTTGTTCTGGCATGTATTTGAAAATGACATGATGCAAATGTTTCTTATGTCATTCATTGATCATATGCACTACCTATTCAGAAGATAATTGTGATCTCTATTGTATGTCTTCCTCCGGACATGTCTTTAATATTGCAATTATTTTCATCACACTGTACAGCTTAATGGCAGATGAGTGATTTCATAAATGTTTCTTACAATATAACATGCTTCCAGACCATCAGAAACTGATTTGTCCTCTGTTACAATGCTTTCTATTGTGTTGCTGCTGTTTAATTGCTGTTATGTTAGTGTTCCCTATAATTGTGTGTGAGCATGCCCACTATTACTATGTCAGGCATGTTTGCAAATCAGCAATACCAACACTGGACTGCTGACCTGTCATCTGCTCTGTCTTGTCATTTGTCACTTATGTATGTTGTTTATTATTAGATTAGTAAGTAGCACTTACATAACTCAAAAAACTTGCTTTTCTATTACATGCTCATAGGTGATGAACACCTTCCCGACTGCTGACACTGTCATTTCTTTACAAAATCACATCCATTTCTGATTTACCTGATATTACAGCTGTAAGGTCTTTTTGTTCTTGTGTATACATATTGAGATGGATAATATGGTGGTGCTGTCAGCTTGCATACATAAATTCCCTGCATGTACATCTCACATGCAATAACTGTATTTTATGCATTCATTCCATAAAGTATTTTCTGCCCTTGCTAACTGTTATTTCAAGGCATCACTTAATTAATATGTATATCACATTTTCACTCCCCTTTGTTACACTGCAGTTTTATATCTCTATCATATCTTTTATTAGCATGCCCATGTTTACTTATGTACATAACTGAGGGTTGTCATTGATATTAATTATCATTACATCAATATTGCTGGATTTATGTCAGTAATGTTTCTTTCTTTTTGCCTGTGAGGTATGACTACACTTTAAACATTTCCATTCTTCAACATTAATTATTCATTATAACATAATTTAGTATTACAATTCCCCCATTTCACTTCCCCTCATTCTGTATTGTTTCCCTGTACTTGCCCTTAATATGTCTAGGCTACAGCCAGTGCTTGTGTCTGAACATTGCTTATATGCCAGCCATTTTGTTTACATTGTGTGCTTGTGCTAGCAAGCACCTTTCCATGGCTGCGAGCACTATTGCTGACCATGAAAATGTGCTTGAAAATGCGTATCCATGATGAGCAGTATGCATATTCGATTAGTGCTACTGCTCATTTTGCTAACACGCTGACATTGTTTATGAGTAATACAGCGTCTACACAGTTGTTAATGAATCCCAGACAGAATGATAGAAATAGGAGTTATAAATTTAGAATTTAAATGTACAGTTCTACAGATAGAATTGTACTGTATGGGTAGAATTCTAAACACAAAATTCCACATAAAAATCTATACAGAGAATTATACATATGTAATTTCAAATTCTACAGATAGAGGGTCAAATTCAGAAAACTTTTCCATATTGCACAAGGAGCGTCATCTTAGGTTGTGTGTGATTCTGAAAAACAGGCTCTACAAGGCAGGCAGTCCAACCATAATTAGGGAAAGCATATACTAATGGCCTTATAATGACACAGTAATGGGCAAAATTATCAAAATGAGCTTCTCTGCATATGCTAATGAGGGAAATCAGACTAGCAGCAAAATTCCTAAATGCATAAATACCGCTCAGCAAGTTTGCACCTTCAGCATATTTGAACTCCAGCATTAGACAATGTGAATCTGAAACAAACTCTCAATGCCACTGCTCTACCCCCAGTGCTTCATGGATTTCACAACATGGACAAATGTGGACCAATTCTGTGCAGAAAGGGACACCATCCGTGAAGTACCTATTCTTGTAGACACTATGTTATGTGTGGCTTTACCTATATTAGCTACAGGAACATTTCAGCATGTGGAGGAACATGTTTAATTCTCGTGTTTCTCAAATACTATACATGATTTCTATGATATAGCCCTTTCCCTAAGAAACTGGGTGCCATAGCCTGTACCAACATTGAAATAAAGGCTCTATCTGGTGAACTGGGTAGGAGGTATCTGAACCACAAAGGGTATCACTCCATCCATCAACTGCCAGGTGGTCTGTAATGCACAGGGTTTCATCTGCAATATGTGTGCAGACCACCTAGGCAGTTATCATGACTCCCATATATGATACACCCTGTGACCTGGACCAGTGGTATACAAGAGGGTGATTTCTTACAGGGGCATCTTGATGGTGATGTCAGATATGCCCTGAAACCAAACAAACCACAAAATCAAACAATCACTAACAAGAAACATTACTGAGTATGTCTCTGGGTTGCTGAAGTCATACCTTAACTGTTTGGATTCATCTGGTGGTGCCCTGCAGGATACACAATATCATATTTAGAAAGCAGTTTACTTGCATTTTGTTGAGACTGTTTATTTTGGTTTTTTTGCCAAAATTGGATGAGGTGTTAAGAGAATCCTTTACAAAATTTGGAAAAGGAGGAATGAAATATCTTAGAGATTCCCTCTATCAATATACCCATTTCATCACACTTTTTGATCACCTCTGTAGCAGAGGGGCCAAGAATTAAATCTCTATGCAAAGGAGAATTTAAAATCTCACTTTTAACATCATCAGGGATTCTAAGAACACAACCAGGCAAAACTCCTTAAAACAGTATCTGTGGCCATACCCCTAGAAGAAGTATCAACTGAGTCCTTCACACACTACAAACAATAAGTAGTGGCTTATACAATAGAAGATAATACATTATTTAAAGCAGAATTTTACTCACAAGAAGAAAATGCAGACAAAACATTCCTCCTACTTTTACAATTAGTCAGAACAAACTTTAATATACGAGTCTGACAATTCAAAATTCTAAAAATTAAAGTTGCAGAAGCATACAATTTTTGTTTTCCATACTTATCAATAATCTTTTCATCCTTATCTGAAAGTGTAAGATTGGAATTAACTAAATGTTTAGTGGCAGTAGGATTAACTAAAGCTGCTGGGTCAGATTTGCAAAGAGTGCATAAAAACTTAAAAGGCAGAGGAACTTGATAAATCCTGTCTTCCTTTTTAAGGGCAGCTGGTTAGCTATCAGGAAAATTGCAGGCTGGAGCACAGACATCCTCCAAAGCTGACTGAACTGAAGGAATGGATGAAGGTTCTGGAAATTCCTTCTGTAACAGCTCATAGCATTTCCTGAGGGACTGAGAAACCTCAGTGATCTCCCACTGAAAACACTTCAACATTCTGAAAATAGAGTCAGAGAAAGTGAAACGCCTACAGAGAGAATCAGAAACTGTCCAAGACATTGTGAGGAAGATTAGATATATGTTTAGTTTTCTGTTTCTTTTTTACAGGAAAGATGGGGCCAACAGTGTTATTAATTGCAGCAGCACCTTCCCCAGGAAAGGGCACAGCATTTGAACAAAAGAGAGAAGCCTTCCCTATTCCCTCTCCCATGACTGATTACACTGGTGCTCCTTTGTCCATTGAGAAGAACCCAACATTTGCAGAGCATGTGGCTAACCTCCAGTCCATAGAGGTTATAGGTTCTACAGAGGGATCCAAAGTAAAAGATAAGTGGTCTGAGGTGCAATTAATGGCCACAGCACAGTCACCCACATACAGCTAAAGCAAATTGCTAGCCTGATGTGGTGGTAAAGGCTGTTTGGTTAACTTTTTCTTTTTGTGACTGGAAGAAGAACCAACCATAGGACTGATAGTTTGTTCCATGATACGCCGAATATGTTGCAACTTTGCATGTGAAAACAAACAGGAAAAGTTGGTAAAAATTTAAATTCTATAGGTCATTTTTTACCAAAAACACAGTAAACAGTACTTTAAATACTTTTCCAGACCCAAAAGTAAAATACATGCAAATTTTCCAGAGAAATAAATGTTTTTCAAATACTATAAACATCTTTTAAACTGGTGGGAGAAAGATTGCTCTCATTTAAAAGTACAATACAGGCTCATGACAGTCTGTTAAAACACAAACCCCTAGATTTAAAATAACTTTCCTGAACAAGAAAGTGTTATTAAACAAATAATTTTTAAAAATGGAAGTTCTTTTTTTCGTAAAGTAAACTTATCTGCCCATCAAAGGAACACCATAAGTCAGCCATTGATCACTGAAAGACTCAGAGATATGTATTCTTCAGCAGCAGGAAAGCTTTGGAGGGATTGGTGTTGAAACCTGTCCTGTCTGTCAGCTGAGCTCAAGCTTACTGATAGTTTGGGTGCATTGAAGGTGCTCTGAAGTTTTGGTAGCTGGCCATCTGTTATATCCGTGGCAGGATATAACTAATTTAGATAAGGATACTGCAGTTTTCGTCAATATGATGAACAACTGTATACAGTATGATTTAGGTATGGATGCAGTTGCATATTTTTGAAAGATGTGGAAGGCCTTCCTAATAGACTTGAATTTTCTTTATTTAATAGTTGTTCTTTCTATTGACACTAAGTTTGCTTCCAGTTATGCCAACCTGTTTATTGGAAGGTCTGGAATCGTGGTTATTTGTAGAGGTTCTTATTTTGCAAATAATATTGCTTTTATAAGTGATATATTGACAATCTTTTTATAATTTAAGTAACTTCTTTCATTTGTTGAATTTATGAATCAGGTACAAAGTAATTATTTTGGTTTAGCTTCCACTTGCAATATACAGAGGGATACTATACAATATCAAGATACTTAATTGATATTTAATATAACAACATGCATTCTACTTTATATAGAAAGTCCAGCTCAGCTAACACTTCTTTAAAAGTCTACAGTGTGCATTTAGCCCATCGTATAAATTACCTTCCTTATGGAGAGCTTCTAAGAGCTAGAGGCATTTGCTCAGAGGATTATGAGTTTATGAGATTAGGTGATTATACAGTAGAGAAGTTGCAGGTTAGGAGTTATTTGAAAGTTCAGTTTATTTCCACTTGAGCAAAAGTATAAAATAAAACTAAAATTAAGGTTATTAATTATAATTATAAACCACACAGATGGAAGCAGCAAGCAAATTTTGATGGGAACAATGTGTAATTTGTTACAAGTCATGCCCTATTTCTGGAGGAGGTATCCCATAGTTTGAAATATTATTGGTATATTATACAATCAGAAATTTTGGGTTGATTCAATCTTAAGTGGTCTTATAGAAATTCTCCAAGTGTTGGTGATAATATTATATATATGGGTATAAGAAAAGAAGGCCAAGTGGTGAAGGTTTGCAAGGGTTGTTCTGTCTGTGAATATTTGGACAGAGGTTAGGATTTCCATATTAATAAGTTATGTTTTAAGACCCTGGAGAATTGTAATTGTTATCAAAGGGCTGTAGTATATGTCCTTAGATGTCTTTGCAATAAGTATTACATAGAAAAGATACCTAGAAAGGTTAGTGAGTGTATACAGGAACATGTTAGGGATATGAGGAATGTTTCACCTCCTAGTCTGATAATAGTTAATTTATTTGAAAAACATGATAAGGATGCTAGGTTATAAACCTTTTTAATATGTATGTATGCTATGATACTGGCCTTTATTTAGATGTCTCAGAAATACTCTTGCAGAAAAAAACCTGGTTTATATTTTCTTATAACTCATTACAGCCCCATGTTTAAATAATGAATTATTGATGAAATATTTACTATATATTTATGATTATTACAATTGGTGTTAAATATAGATGACTATTTCTAGTAGTTTCCCTCTGATTTAAATAATTAATTTCTTCTGATTAGATGACAGTAGCAATTTGATTGGTCAATGTTAATTGGTAAAAGCTTTTAAATGAGTTGATATCAAGTGATGTTTTACTACCTACAAAAGTAAATAGCTGAACTGCTAGATCTTTTTCAGAAATTATATAACTAAGTTATCCGTTAAGCTTTATTTGCCAACTTGTATATTAAACAGTTGGAACTGTAGACAAAAATTAATGTTATTAATAGGTATTTGTGCATGAATTCTGCCATACACTTGGACAAGTGGGTCAAGATGAAATTCCAAACACATTACAGTATGATTCAAAGTGCATAGTTATACAAATAAGACTGAACACACAGTATTTGACTGCTATGGATTATATACTCAAATACAAGATTCTGCAGACAGAATTCTAAACACAGAACTCAAGAAAATTTAATAGATAGTATTCTACCGGGAGAAATATAAACACAGCCATAATTCTACAATAAAAAATCCTGTGTATAGAATTTTAAAATACAGAATTTACATACAAGATTCTAAATACATAATTGTATGAATAGAATTCTGAACACAGGCACCTACAGATATAGTCCTAAATGCAAAATTCTACACATATAATTGCACAGAGAGAATTCAATAGTTAGAATTCCAAACTCAGAATTCTATAGATAGTAGTCTAAATGCAGAGAGTTACAGATAGAATTCTAGAGATAAAAATCTGAAGACAGAATTCTAGAGCTATAATTCCAAACATAGATTTTGATGCACGGATATCTTCAGACAGAATTCTAAAAATAATTATAGAGACAGAATTGTGCACATTTCATTCTGCAATTCTACAATAACATTGAAAGCACCAAAATCTATAGATACAATTCAAAACACAAAATTCTAAGCACATAATTCTACAGATAGCATTCCAAAAATCTTCAGATAAACTTCTAAATTCAGAGGGTTCATTTCCAATGAAGAGTCATACAGAACTATTTTTTTTAAAGATGAAATTGCAGACAATGAATTCTGAGTGAAGAATTCCATTAAAGTACTCTAAAGACAGATGCTTATAGATTGTATTCTTTGGGAAAAAATTCTTAACATGGAATTCTAAACACAGAATTCTTCTGGAAGATATCTAAACACAAAATTCTAAAAACATAGGGTCAGATTCATTAACAGCTACATAAGAGCATGCTATTTGGTATTAATTAAGCAGGTCTACATGACGTGTAGAGCTATCAAGAAAAGTGAAATTGTATAATATGCTAATGCAACCATAAAAAGGTGAAGTACATGCTAATTAACCATTCCACACGGTGACACTATAAAGCAATTGTGAACAATCAGTGTAGGTTTTGCCATGTACACCAAAACTTGTTGGAATACAGGCATAATTACACTTAGAAAAAAAATTGAGGGGTTGCTGCTGCAATTATTATTTTGTATGTGTTACAGGCTTTAAATCAGGGTACTGCTGTTGCTGTTGACAGACCTCAGGCAAGAAGAAGAAAGGTGTTTAAACCCCATTTGATTTATCATGGATTGCATGGAACAGAAATTGTTGAGAGACACAGGGTGGACAGAGAACACAGGAGGAAATTTGCAACCACTGTTGCCCATAGCTCAGACCCCAGGAAAATTGTGGAGAACCCATCCCAGTGGAGGTATGTTTAGTATTATGTATACTAGCTACTGGTACTTTCTAGAGTCCCCCAGGGGATATATTAAAGGTGTCACAGGAATCAGCCTCTAGAATATTGATTGCATCTGCTTTTAAATGTAATGTTACTACATGCAAGGGTGCATATCTTTTCTCCATGAACCCCACAGAACAGAACAAGAACCATTCAGAAATGCTGTGCAGTAGCACACTTCCCTGAAGTGTAGGGGACCATAGATTGCACACACATATAAATAAAAGCCCCAATCAGTGAACAGAAAAGTAGTTAGATCAACAAAAATGTTTCCATTCTATATACTGTCAGGTTGTCTGTAACACCCAAGGGATCATCTACAGTGTCTATATAGGTAACCCAGGAAGTTTGCATGACTCACACATATGGCACACTTGTGAAATGTACACCAGGTTTGCTAAGGGTGACATTCCTCAAGGGCGTCTAGTGAGGGATGCAGGTTATACACTAGAGCCCTGGCTCATGACATCCATGAAAACCCCCATACAACCCCACTGAGCAAGGATATGACAAGACCCATGCTCTAACTAGTAATATGATAGGATGTGTATCTGGTTTGTTTAAATTAAGGTACCACTGTTTAGAGACATCAGAAGTTGTACTGCAGGATGAACCATGCACCCGTGCCAAAATACTTACAGTCTGCACCATGTTACAAAATATAATACTTGAGAAACAGTTTCAACAGACAGCTAGGAGCAGGACCACAATTTCAAAGACCACAGGCAGGGCCAAGAACAGCAGTACCAGATATAGATGAGGAATCTGAGGGAGAGCCACCAGCTGCAGATGGTGCTGGTTGACGGAGGTGTATATAGTATAGGCTCTGGCTAAGAAGTATAGGCTAGCACACACACAGTCACTAGCTAGATCAAAGCCCAAGATCCCATGCATATACAAAGAGGAAAATTGATGCCTGTCAGACTCCACAACCTTTCCTTAACCATGTGATGGCTGTTCTGATAGCATCAGACAGAGACAATTCCCAAAGACACAATTTGTAAATTCAGTAATGAAAAGGTAAGTGTGGAAAATGTAAAGGAAAAAAAAGTTATATAACGGATTACTCTCATATGGAAATATGTATATGCCCCTTAGCAGAGCATTTGTATGAGATCTACAGTTAAGTCAGTACTATATCCTCTGGAAGATTCTTGCAATATAAAGTTACATGCTAGAAACAGTAGTGTGCATAAAGCATTTCAACTGATCACTGTCTATAAACCATGGAACAAGTCAATTGCACTCTCATTTGCACAACTGTAATAAGAAGCAAGACTGAAGTATCTAATGTTTCCACTCTGTATTGACAATACTAACTGAAAAACTATGTGGTTCAACAATTATAGATGCAATCTTTCACAAATGAGTAGGGACAAGAAATTAAAAACTTTTCCTCTCCAATACATACTGATAAATTCAATCTTCTAATAAACAAGCATTAGCTATCCACTGTGTGCATCAGACATATATACAAACCCAAACACCAAGACATGTGCAAAGGCAGGACACAGTTACCATCATTTGCATACAGTGGTAGGAGGGGATAGGATAGCAAGAGAGTGTGTGAAAATAAGAAACACATGTATCTTCCAGAGTATACAGTGGTCATGGCCAGTAACAACAGATGTAGAGCACTCAACAGTATTGTTTAGATAGTTTTCATGTGTGAAGTGATATGGGCAAGCCATTATTTTTTCAATATGCATGTGTCTACATGAACACAATCAAGCACTGTGCCAGCACTATGCCATTGCTTCTTGGATAGGTGTGAGCTGTGCATGGTAGGTTATTCAGTTCAGCATCATCATCACCCCGGACCACGAGAACCACTTCTGCCAAGAGTTGAACTGCTACTTCTACTGCCTGCATAGTGGAGTCGGGGTGCTACCTGAATGTGAGCAATGTCCATGGGACAAGTTCTCCTCACAACTACTTGAAGAACCACAAACTCATGGCCTACCACTTTTGGGTCTGGACACTGCAATCACTGAAGGAGTGGTGGAAGTAGTGTCACTGCAGGAGTGTGACCTTCCATGGCCACATCTGGTAATACCAAAAGATGTAGCAGCTCTGTGGCCACATGGTTGCCTATCCTTCCCCAACAGAAGTTGCCCAATCCAGTGTGTCATTCACCCTGTCTAAGCAGTTGCCCACATGGTTCAGAGAGTCACTCTTGTCAAAATGTATGACAGCTAGTAGTTACATGATTTTTTCCAAGGCACAGGTTGAACATGCTTGTTCCTCCACTATGGCCTTACACATAAATATGGTGGCATCTATTGACACACTAGCTTCAGGAGGAGAGAGGAGATGAGGCCTCCTCCAAGCACCCCACCAATCCTCCTCTGTGGTACCACACACTCAATGGCAGCAGAAAAAGCAACCAGCTCTGTAACCAGAGTAACCACATTAGCCTCATCAACTGTGTCACCCTCAACCTGTCCTATATCAGAGATTGTTGCATCTTTGGTATGCACAAGTATACTGACTGTGTCCAAATCAAAGCAAACACCACTATTTCTGTATGGCAGTAATCTGACTAACAGTTATACCTGTCTCTGTCTCTATGTATATGTGGATTCACTTCATAATCTCGAAATACTGAAACATCAAATTTCAGTATCTCGAAACTATGAAAAAGAATCCACAAAACACTGAAACTACAAAACCCCAAGCCCAAAACCGTGAAATTCAAAACACCGAACAAACCATATAGACTACACCATACATACACCACAACACTCACATCACAACATAAACAAAAACTACACACATACACAACTCATGCACACATAAGCAGGAGGGCACCCCCACTCCCATCTACTTATATATACTAACTCCAAGATTGCACAAACAGGAAACAAAAGCAAACTCACACATGCACATTATCCAGTCCCTCACACACACATCAAACATATCAGCACACTCAAACACACTCTAACCCTCACTCAAATCCCTTACAAATCACTCACTTACCTGACAAAACACCTAGATCCACACACAGCACCGGGCACCATAAACACACAATCCCAGACATCACGTAGTGCAAGGCCATAACCGCGAATTCGAGATATTTGAATTTGCGATTATGAACTTTCGTTATTTTAAACATTCGGGTTTATAGTCTTGAGATACTGAAATTCGACATTTCAGTATTTCAAGATTATAAACAGTTCCCATATATATATATATATATATATATATATATATATATATATATATGTATATAAATACATGGGTTCATATCAGAAGCTCAAGTTTTCAGAAACTCAAAATTCATATTGTTAAGACTATATGACTGAGTTCCTGAAAACTCATAGCTTTTGAATGGATATCTTGATACAGTGCAGTTTGGGGAATGTACCCTTTTACCCACTGTACTGCGATCTCAGAGTTGGTATATATAGTATCCAGGGGGTGTGGAAGTGCAGGTGGGTTTGCCCCCCTTGCAAAAATGTAGAAAAAAAGTAGATTTTTGTTCTTGTTGAAGTTAGGGTTTTCAGAAACTTGATATCACCTCAACAATATTAATTTTGAGTTTCTAAAAATGTAAGCTTCTGACATAGACCTATATATATTTATATATATGACATCTTAGATATATGCATATAAAAATATAACAATTACATTTGCTTTTTGCATATGTAGAAGGTCTGTTTGTGACACTCCAGGTCTGTCATCCACATTTGCACCAACTTAAAGAATCCTGGTTGAGCTTTCTGCCAAGCTATCTGGATCTCTGATGGTGGACATGACCTCCTCTGTATCAGTTAGTGATGGTTCTGTAGCAGTCCCCCCCCCAGAACCCCCTCTTCCCAAGCAATGCAGTGGCCCTACAGCAGGCAGTGGTTATTATGTCATTTGCCCAGTATCATATCTGTAAATAGGTTCTTTCATGCCCTCAGATAGCATTAACATCATCAAACACCTGCTGCCATATTCTCTCAGGCAGCTTGGTCACCTCTATCTCTCCCGAACAAAAAAACTCAAAGTTGATGTAAGGCCTGGATAATAATGTCATTTTCTGCATCACTATATGGTGGCTTACGAGGTACAGATTTCTTCTTGGATGCCATATCACTGCATGAGATGAAACAGAAAATAGACACAAAACATTAAATATATAGTGTACAGAAAGGATGGTTGTGAGATCAGTTCTGTATGACTGCATGCATCCAGTATACACACAAACAATTTAAACATAAGTGTTCACTATGACTACACCCACATTCTTCTCCCAACACCCCCACACACAAAAAAGAAGTATATTTAAAACTCAGATATCAGCACAAATGTTATCACTACTGTAATGGAGATAACATAGGCTTAACTTTGTAATACATTACAGCATTAACAATGACAATTATAAATGTAACATTAGAAAAGTATCACCAGATTTGTATAACTACCATACCCACTGCTGTGGAGTTCAGTCAGGTAGAAATACAGACACAAAAAATTAAATATATAGTACACATAAAAGATGGCTGTGAGCTCAGTTCTGTATAACTGCATGCATCCAGTATACACACAACAATTTAAATTTGTTAAGTGCTCACTATGACTACACCTACATTCTTCCCCAACACCCCCACACACAAAAAAAGTATATTTAAAACTCAGATATCAGCATAAATGTTATAACACTTATGTAATGGAGAGAACATAGGCTTAACTTTGTAATACATTGCAGCATTAACAATGACAATTATAAATGTAACATTAGAAAAGATTGGTATAACTACCATACCCACTGCTGTGGAGTTCAGTCAGGTAGAAATGCACAAACAGAACATTTTCTTCTTTTCCTGCTAACACAGACAAAAACACTAGACTTTCTGCATGCTTACAAAACAATTGTCTTCAATAAGTGTGCAGACATGACATACAAACTAAACAATTTATCATGTAGCATTCAGTAACATGATTGCAGAAATGCAGACAATGGCTATGTCAAAAGGAACGGATACATGAAAAAAATGTAAGATAATAAAACTGCTTTTCAGTGGTCAAAGCATTAAAGAAACAGCAACATAACTTGACAATACAGTACTGTAAAAAATAGATAAAATCTCCCAAAGTTTTGTTTTTCTATTAGTATTGAGCTTTGTGTTTCACAACAGTATTCCCAGTACAATACAAGGGCATTAGCTATACAATTAACTATATATAGTGCAGAGTCAGCCCCATGAGCACTGTGAGCATACAAATGAGGTGTGAAATGATTAATATTCCTGAATACCAAAAGCTGTACTAAGTGCAGGGAATGCAAACATGGTGTTAAGACCTACATGATTACACGCTCAAGCCCTAGCAAAGCAAGGACAAGAACTGAGAAGTGTTCCCTGTTAATGGCTTGCAGGTATCTATGATTAGTCTGACTGCAGGAACAATCAGCTATCACAGTCTCATCTCTTTGATATACACCTATTGAGGGTTTGTCAAGGAAAAGAGACTTACCAAAATGTTTGAAAGTATACTGAGTGATTTAGGACTTTGACAGTCCTAACATTCAAATGCTGGCTTTAATGACTATAGTTACTGCCCCTCAGTAAGAAATATTTTTCTTATTAAAAGGGGTACTTTAAGCATTGGTATATATAACATATGGCAATAAAACAGAGATAGACTTGTTATTATAAAATACAGACAATGAAATGGGGCAACAAACAGTAAGAAAGGGATACAACTGTAGTGTTTGCAGACTGTTTAATATTGTATGAGTGCATGCCTATGCTATTCTTTTTCAATATCCTAATCATCCAGACATTAAATGTCAAATGTAAAAAGACAACTTTCATAACTTGTTTTTGTTGCACTTTCAATGCAATTTGATACAATGTCACATTATCATTACATCTAAACTCTTTTTCACCTTCCTCATATATATCCTTGTATGTGGCATCTTTGTGAAGGTCTGTGAAATTATTGCTTTTAATCCCCTTTTCTGAGGGTTCAAATTCATACAGGTCCCTGTTGCAGCATAACATGGTTAAAATGTACATGTATAGTATCTGATCTACAACATTTTTCTTGTAAAATTTGCATGCCATTTGATATTGCACACCATTGACAGCATTCAATAGCACTGAACTCCATTTTATTACCCAAGGTCAAAGCTGACAAATTTTATTAGGACTGCCATCAATAGTACAATGAAGACTGGCATTGTTGCCCTACTCTAAAGTCTGGACAGTTCTGCATGAATAAATTAAAATTGTTGCACTCCTATGTCTGTGGTATAATGTGTAAGTTATTTCAGCTCAGAGAAACAGTACATATGATGCAGAGCTTGAAACCTGTTCCAAGATCATTTCACTGAGGGAGTTCATAATAATTCTTGACATTCATTTTGTTTTATGAATGTGTTGATGTGGGAAACTCAATTAAGAACAGTATTGACTAAAATTGAAATGATAAAAAATTTAATTGTGCATGCTGCGTTAACAATGAAAACATTTCAGCTGTTCTGTGTGCCCTTGTACATTAACACAACATTAGCTAAATTCCTGATATTGTGAGACATACATGATAGTACTGACATGGCACTGAAATGTGAGATGGCTGAATGTATCACTATACTGCATTATTAGCTGTGCTCATTGCAACATGTACATTGTGATTCATTTCATGTGTCTTCAAGTTGTTATTCTTCAAAACCTTTTTGAATCCTTCTGCTAAATATTGCCTTCTGCATTTGTGTGCTGCCTCACAGCATGAAAGTCACTTTCATAACTAGCCCAGTGGCATTGTATGGCTGTCAGCACAATGAATAATATTCAGTGAAGAAAATACACCCAACAGTAAACTTTGTCTGTGGCAAAAGGTATAAGTGCAGTGAACATAAAGTTAAAGACTACGTGGTCAATAGTTCAAATTGACTTAAATGATACTTTTACAGAGAGTTAACTAAATACATATTTAATCACATGTTGTGATTCTATTCTGTAGTTTTTTTATTAAAAAAAAATAACTGTTGTCACTCTGGCAAACATATGATCATTAGTCAGTCCACTTTCACATTATTTGTCATTAACTACAAGTGTGATAATATGTTACAGAAAGTGCATGTCTGATGTTGCAAGAAGATGTGAAAAATAAGGATTTTTCACTTGAATTCACTTCTTGCTTTGGTAATTGCTATATATATCCATGCAGTGCATTTAATTTATTTTCTATATTTTTCTCTATCATACACTTTTTAATGTATTTTCAATTTGCTCTCTGCTTAGCAGCATGCAAACTGGTTTTACTACCTAAGGAAAAAAGTAAAAAAATTTGTTTAGGCACCCATAGGTAGAGCAAATATGCCTGGCATGCCCACAGGGAGACTAGTTACTTCAGTAAATGTACCTGGCAGATGTCAAATTTTGTGGTACAAGGTGTTACTGAAGTGAATTGAGAGAAATAAGGTCCATGAAGCATGATTCAACTACTGTGTAGAGACTACATTGCAATTAGTCACAATTTTGTATTCATCTTTTTTAAAGATTCATTTGCTCTCCACTTGGCAGTACACAAAGAGAGTTCTCTATCTAAGAAAAATGTGAAAAGTTTAGTTTAGGCTACCTTATGTGGTACAAATTCTCCTGAAAATGGCCCACTTTGCTCATTACTCTGGACAGTGCCGAGAGGAGAAATTCCATGTGTCATAGAACTATCTCTGTGGCATAAAGTGTTAGTGCAGAGACTTTATATAAAGAACCCAGCTGATTAAGGGTTCAAATCCAGCTGCAAGATGTTTTATAAAAAGGCTGTAAGAATCCCATTTCACACAAGTTTTTGAATAGGACTGTAACAATAAACAAAACTGATAACATTAAACCTGTTTCTTACAAGCAATTTATCAGTAAACCTTACATAATTAAACTTTTCTACTTAGCATATATCAGTAATGTTTCACATATAATGTCAACCTAATGTGTGTCCAGTTTCCTAGACATGGAAACAAGATAAATCCAACAAGTGAAGCAAAAATACAGAGCAGGGAATCCAAACACTCGAAGCCGGTACTGTTTCGTTAAACACTTTATTGTAGGTTGAGCGCTTTCATCTGCTTACATGCAGATTTCATCAGAACAATTACCTAAACATAAAAACAAGCTTATATACTTTATAGGCGCCAAACACTAATTGTTAATATTATTCTTAAAACGGCCATGTTCCCAAAAGATAACTCAGTTGAGATGCCTAGTCATAAGGCATTTAATACACTGAAATATTATAAAAATTATAAAAATACTGAAGTGTTATAAAAATACTGAATTATTAAAAAATTATTATAATCTTGTTTGACTTCTCGCTAAGATTCTCTAAAAAATGTATATATTAAATAGGATGTATTAAAAACTGTACTAATACTATATAAACATATTTAATACATAAAGTATTGCATTATAATCGCATTATAATAGCAGATGAATTACTATCCTATTGATTCATAATTGATAGGTACGGAGTATATTTGTCCTAAACATTACCAACACTTATAAGAAGGACTTTGTAAAAACAACAGTATACTGTTATAATGTATCTACTAAATCTATCTAATAACATAGTCCAAATGAATAGAAATTCCAAAGCCACCGTCAATTAACACACATCACATGTGGCGTGGTTAGATAGATGCATACTGTAATAAAATAAAATAATGTGTAATAAAAATACAGTATAGTGATATACAATAAGCTACAAAGAAATACAGATCCTACAATCTCAGTTCAAAGCTAACAAGGGTTTAATACTAATAAAGTCATTAATCCCTGGCTTTGTAGTGGCATCAGTACAAATTTGCCATCTACTCTCTTTCCACGCCAAATAGGTCTTCCAATTCCCCCCCTTGTCCTTAGTATTTACCTGATCTATAATGGAAAACCTAAAAGAGTGGTCTATACCTTGATCATGAATGTGTCGATATAAGGCGTTCTTCGTGTCTTGTTTGCTTATCTTGTATGTATGCTCATAAATCCGCTTCTTAAGCTTTCTTTCTGTTTTGCCTATATAATAGGCCGGACACATTGTGCATTTGGCAATGTACACTAAACGCTGTGAATTACAATTACCATGGATGTTAGTGATCTTAGTATGTACAATGTTCTCTAATCTGATGGTAGGTGTGGTGTTTATAAATTTGCATTGGTTGCAACGTCCACATTTACTGGTTCCTTTATTGGTTCCATTGTTGTTTCTAGCTCTTTCACTCTTTGTACCACATTCCAATAACATTTTGATATTGCTTCCAGTTTTGTACACGGTGCTTATCTCAGTTCCAACTATATTCCCCAGGTTGCCCCCAGAGGTAATAATACTCCAATATTTCTTCAGAATGTCCGTTATTAAATTGGCAAATGGATTGAATCTGATCACACATACCATCCTGTTTAGGTTTGAACTTGTTTTGTTCTGTATATACATAGGACTACCCAAGAGTGGTTTATATTTTAATCCCCATTGTGCTTTAACGTAGGTAGTGATATTATCTAATAACTTTTTAGGGTACCCTCTCTCACTAAAAAGTTGAGAAATAAAGGTAAGTTCATTATTCATGTCCTCAGCAGTAGATGACATTCTTGCTGCCCTAATGCATTGGCCCTTCACAATGTTTTTAAAGATATGTCGTGGGTGACAACTGGTAAAATGAATATAATCATTTGAGAAGGTAGGCTTCCTGTATAGTCTGGATGTGAATCCAGTGCCAGTATTACCTATCCAGGTGTCCAAATAGGATATGCCCTTGTTGTCAAATTGGTACGTTAATCTCAGAAAATCAGTGGTGTTGTTAAGATATGCCACAAAAGTATGTATCAAATCAATCGGTCCTGTCCAAATGATAAACACATCGTCCAAAAATCGGGTATACAACTTAATGTGCCTATAGAAATCACAAGTGAACAAATGGACGTTTTCCCACTCCAACATAACCAAGTTGGCAAATATCGGGGCACATGACGCTCCCATAGCCACTCCTTGAGATTGTCTGAATACTTCACCCTGATGTTCGATGTAATTGTGTTCCAACACCAAGCTCATCATATCGGTGATTAAATTCACTCTATCGCCACTACATTCTAAGTATTTACATAGGCTACTGTGAAAGTAGTCGAGACCAGTATTAACAGGTATGCTGGAAAAGAGATCTTGCACATCAATGGTCAAGAACGTCAGGTTTTCATCCCACTTGTCCGTGGTGACTTTACTCAAGAAGTCCCATGAGTCCTTGACCAGATGTTCAACCTTGCTGTAAATCGGTTTGGTCCAATGATCAATGATGGTGCCTATCTTGAATGTCTTGGACTTAGATCCTGATATGATAGGTCTGAATGGTGGCTTGGTTAGATTTTTGTGTATCTTAGGTATTCCGACAATACGTGCCAAAATCGGGTATTCTGTTTTGACAAATTCATATATATCACTTGTTATACGATTGTCAATGAAGTAGTCTTCTATGGTGTTATCAATACGTCTGTATCCAGTTGTAATCTGGTTAGAAGTTACCTTCTCATAATGACCTGAGTCATATATAATGTTGTGTATTTCTTTCTCATACTGGGCATTATGAAAAATCACTACCCCACCACCCTTGTCTGGTTTCATGATTCTAATCTGTTTGTTTCTAATAATGTCATTCAAACATCTCCTTTCCTCTTTATTCAGGTTATCCAAGCAACTGTTCTCATCACTGTAAAAGTGCCTACTTTCTTGGTGTAATTTGTAGATATCATGACAAACCATATTCTCATATATAGTTACCTGTGGGTTCGACATAGGTATATATGTACTTTTTTTCTTTAAGTCATGATGTTGAGTTAGCTCATATGTATTAGTGATATTGTCTTTAAATTGTAAAGCCAGATTTATCCTTCTACAAAAGAATTTTATTTCCATTATAACATCAAATAAGTTGGTTTTTACCGTTGGTATGAATTTCATACCTTTACTAAATAATGTGATAAAATCTTTAGTAACTGGGGTATCTGTGTAATTATATACTTTGTATCCATGATGGCTAATAATACACGGACCTTCATTGGGGTCAGTTCTAACCAAAACACCGTGTGTATGCTTATTGGGGGATGATCCAGTCTTAACTATATCCATGTCTGATTTAGTACCAATAGCTGTACTGGTACTACCCTCTGTATTAGTATGAACATGAATACCTAGTATCTCCTTTGTTGTTTTCTTTGTGCTGGAAAAAACCTCCCCCCTTGAAAATTCTCTTCCTCATGTCTCCGTGCATTCCTTTTATTACTTCTAGAATTAACCACTTCAAATTGTCCTTCTTCTCCTGTATTATACCTAGGCCATACATATGCTCTGTCATGTTTGTAAAGATCCATGTCCCTTTCTAGTTTATGCATCTTCCTTTCGTAGGCTTTTTTTACTTTTACTGTGGCCTGGCTGAACTGACTGGAGTAACAGTCATACCATCTGTCAAACAATACATCCTTGATAATGCTTTCATTTAGGTTAAACACTTCATCTAATAATGCCTTAGCCTTGATTTCATTGTGTTTAATAAGATGCTGCATATAAGTGTACCCAAAATCATTGAACATATGGTTAAAATCAGCAATAATAGTACTGTCTATCTTTAAACCTAATGGAAGTTTAAAAAACCTGAGTCCTTTAGGTACTATTTTCAATGATATACATTTCTCGAAATATGCAATATCCATCTTAACACATTTATATTGTATCAGTTTCCTACCTAATAAATGAATACGAGATTTTATATCATCCTTTGTATGGTTATTGTTATGCATATTAAAATGTGCTCTATCATATTTATCATTAGAGTCATACTTGTTCATAAAATCATATTGGTCAAATACAAAATCATTAAACATATTGGACACTCCTGTGTCCTTAGTACTTTCAGTATAAGTTTTTTTAGGAGTAACTAGTGAATCCTTATTTACAGTACCTTTATTGTTGTGAGATGTTTTGTTCACAACATTAGAATAAGTCCTGAAATACTCATTCCGCTTCTTGGGACGTGCACCCAATTTGTCATTGTCCATTTGCAGATTCACCATACTTAAATCAAAAGTAAAATCTTCCTCAAGTGATATGTTAGCTGAATTAGCTACCATATCAATATGTAGGTGACTATCTTCCACTCTTCTCCCTGACCATTAGGGATATCGCTAGTATAGCTGCAATCCGCAGCTTCGTCTACAATAACAAAATTTGCTCTCACAGTGTTGTAGGCGCCATCAACGTTCCGCTCTGGGATATTCTCGGTATCTAATTTGTTCTTATGCGTGGTACTACCACTCCGGATAACAGCACGTTCAGTTGCAATATGTCTGGTGGAATGAACGGACCCTCCGTTCTCCATAACGGCTTCTGTGAGCCTGTTTACCATGTCCATAAGCTTCAGTGACGTTACTTCCTCGCTGAGTGACTTAATCACCTCCGGCTTCCATGAAGTGCTAGGGGATCCCTCATCTGCCATGGTACGACCGGTAACTGGAAACAAGATAAATCCAACAAGTGAAGCAAAAATACAGAGCAGGGAATCCAAACACTCGAAGCCGGTACTGTTTCGTTAAACACTTTATTGTAGGTTGAGCGCTTTCATCTGCTTACATGCAGATTTCATCAGAACAATTACCTAAACATAAAAACAAGCTTATATACTTTATAGGCGCCAAACACTAATTGTTAATATTATTCTTAAAACGGCCATGTTCCCAAAAGATAACTCAGTTGAGATGCCTAGTCATAAGGCATTTAATACACTGAAATATTATAAAAATTATAAAAATACTGAAGTGTTATAAAAATACTGAATTATTAAAAAATTATTATAATCTTGTTTGACTTCTCGCTAAGATAACGAAACAGTACCGGCTTCGAGTGTTTGGATTCCCTGCTCTGTATTTTTGCTTCAGTTTCCTAGACATGTCAATGATTATATATAATATAAAATTAATTTGCATATGTATGATGGCCCCAATACTTTTGTTATAATCATCATGAGTCATCACATATCACAACTATGTGTTTGGTACCCTTATGTCTTGTGAAGTATGTACTGTATGTAACATAAACTGACCTGTATTAATCAGCACATTCATCTGCACCCATCTGAAGCATATTCACTAACAGCAATAATAACTTTAAAATAGAAATTAATTTCAAGAAATAGTTACATACACACACACACACACACACACACACACACACACACACACACACACAAAACACACACACACATAAGCCTCTTTGTTCATTTAAAGATTGTTGTATGTCTACTTTCAAGAGTGAAAAGGTAGTTCACCTGTGGCAATGTCAGTTAATAAAGAAAAGAAAGTTTCTGTTTTTACATTCTTTATCCCATGGGTTTGATTCCCTGTTAAAGTAATAGTTAAACATTGTGTAAGCCCCAACATGACAATATGTCATAATCCATCATCCTCACCTTCTAAACTGCAGCTCTTAAAAGCCATGCTATTAAGCATTCAATTGGAACCTGTGTTAATGGGTTCAGCATCACATATGGCAAAGCTTAATGCCATGTTTCACACCTTTACTGATATGTGATGTAAGTGATGCAAGTGTGACTGCCAAGAAGTCCATCTTCTTTCAGTTGCACAAATGCAGTTGGCAAGGCTGTGCATCTTTATGCAATGCCAGTAACACATAACATCTGAATTGGGCACCAATTCAGACATATTGTGATAGCATGACTTTTGCACACATGGCAATGTGGGAGATAATGGTGCTAAATATAGAGCACAAAGGTATGGGGGGTTGGGGTCCAGGATATTTGTGGCACTCTTTGAGAAGTGCTACAGCTGTAGGCTGCTGCTGGAGGATCATACTGAGTCTCAGTATAAGGTTTAGGCTTGGAATAGCTTTGCCAAGGCTGTCACCAATGAAAAAGGCATTCCACAAAATGAGGAACAATGCTGTTACCACTATAGTGACCTTAAGAGTGTAAGTAGGACCTCCTAAGTTAATAGGAGGCTGAATTTAAGACTAGAATACCCCCACTTGTGTAAGTATACTGACCTATAACCTGTCTATGATATGATTTTAACTGTCTAGCCATCCAGCACATTTACTAATTAAGCTTTCATGTATATTTATTTTCTTATAGTGCTTAACAGTTGCTGAGGAGATAGCTGAAAACAGTGAGGTACACCAGGAGAGATTAACTCACCTTAGAGAGGCATGGGGTAAGTACGAGTCATATAAAATTTTAAGTCAGAATTGAAAGAATTGATATGACTGTAGTATACTGAAATTAATTGGAAACAGCTAAAATGAGACTGGAAAGAAAGTATTTATTTGTTGATTACCCAATCTTGTGCTTAGCTACTATATTTGACACTTTAAATCATGACAAAAATATATTTGTGTCTTCTAATAAAGGTCTATCTGTAACTGAAGCTGATTTGTCTGTAATCAGTACATTATTCCATCATTTTGTTTTGTAAACAATGAAATATTGTTGTTTCTTAAACAATGACAGATAAATGTTCTGGTTTGGTGCTGGACTGACACACCCTTTATAGATAAGCTGAAAATCCTTTGTTATAGAACTAGCAACAACACTGGATAAAGCTATGGAATGCATTTTTTTACTTTGATCTGAAACAGTAGTTTGCAATGAAGTCTGTATATTATTTACTTAATCAGACTGATTAAAATCTGCACTTTTATCCCCCCCTCAGTGCAATATTTGCACGGGCTTCTGAAAACAAGAAACTATATGAAATAATGTGAACTTGAAACATTACTAAAGTATTTGGTCTGGAAATGTGCATGATACCTACACTGATTGTATTTGCATCTGTATCTACCATACTGCAATTACACTCTGTACTTGGAATTACATGTATTATATTCTGAACATTTGTATTTGAAATTGTACTACAATTTAACTCTGTATCTTAAATTACATGTGATGTAGCATTTACACTGATGTCTGAAAACTGTAAACAACTACTGACAGAAGCTGAGTCATTCTGCAAATTATAAGAATTGTGTCTGTTGCAGTGTGCTGCTGTGATTTAACTCTTTTGCATCTGGAAAGATGCAACATTTCTAAACTAATGACCTTTAACTTCAAATGAACATTTCTAGAACACAGTTTTTAGGCTGTTTTACCCAGTTTTTTTATTTTTACTTTAAACCAAACATTTAGTGATGTCTTAACTGTAGAAGTATTGCTTGACATGCTTATACAAAAGGTATGCAAATGATATTTACTGATGAAATTAAACTTCTCACAGCTGTTAGCTAAAAAGTGTATATAAAGTCTTGTATAACTTTATGATTCTGGAAGAATCTGTGTCCTGTTGTCCGCAGTTTTTAAACCTTTTCTTCTTTTTTGGCTGTGTGACATCACACCAGAGACTTGAAAGTTTGTAGAGATGATGAAGTACTTAGCTGTTAACTGGGAATGTATTTTATATTCTGAAGGAACACTGCAAAAGTTTGTAGATTTTTCTGAAATAGTGCTGGTCTGTTGAAGTTCTTTGAGGTGTTTTCCAAAGTAAATCCTGGTGCTCTGCAATTTGTCAACAGCTGCAATTGTATGTAGAGGGATGTTGTCTGCTCTATTTTTTGTATAAAGTTTATTACCAAAAGGTTTGCTGCTGTGTAAGGAGTAACTGTAGGGCTGTTGGCTATAACCTTATTCTGTATGGAGTTTACAGTCTCCCATCTTGAAAAACACTGGTGCGCTGCTGAAAAGTATGTTATGAAACTTGTGCTGTAGTTACTGATAGATACAGTTGTTTCTGCTGAAGTTCTGAAAACATGCTCTGAATGAACACTGATACCTGTAGTCTGACTGCTGATAAGGTTGCTTTGAAGGAAACACTGTTTTTTCTGTAGATTGCTCTGTAGAACACATATAGTCTGACTGCTGATGCAAGGTTGCTATGAGGTTTTGAGACTTACTTTTACTGCTTACCCCCATTCATAGTGGCTCACCATTGAAAGAATTAACAAGACTGTAGTATACTGGAATTAACTGGAAACAACTGAAATGAGACTCAAATGAAAATCTTTATTTGTTGATTACCCAAACTTGTGCTTAACAGGTGTCAGTCTCTCCTTTATGGGCCAAGTCTTTTTGTACTTTCATAATAAAGTTTGCACATGCTGTAGTTTGATTAATGATGCTTTATTACACATTAACAACATCCAAATACTATCTCCAATAACAGAGCTTGCAACAATAGCATTCTGTAGAAATTCTAGAAAGCTGGATAACAATAACAATGCTGATAAATATATCCAAAGTTTCTGCAGGTATATTCTGATTCTCCTGAATTATATTAACTGAAACAGTCTTTTCCTCCTGAATAGTATGGATATTTGATCTGATTTCTGTATTCAGGCTTGAGTGCCTGCACTGCAGTCCAAAAGCTAACTTTCTTTCTGGAATGCTGAATATTTAATCTTTTCTGTATGTCAGTCCAAACTAACTAACTTCCTTACTTCATTGACTGTGTCTGAAGTATATTCTCCTAATACCAAAAACTCTGCGATGCTTTACACGCCTCTTTAGTCTTAGTTTCCCAAGTCTTGTCTTGCATGTCCCTTATCTAGCATTCCATTGCAAGTACATCTTTCCCCTCGAGAAAGGGACATTCTGTATTTCTGAAAATCTTATGCTTTATCTTTCCTTTCTAATGAATGTCTTTTTTTTAAACTAAATGCATATATGAAAACACAAATCTGACTCTATATGTTCAGGCCTATTATTCTTCCTTAATATACTATTGTGAATTCACTAAGAATACCGTTGCTCTAACAATAATTTTATTTTCATTCCCTTAAGCACTAGCATCTTGACAGGTATACCTCAACCTTCCTGTTAGCATCCCTGCCTTCCACAATAACTCTTACTACTTGCATTAGGCAATTAGAACATCAGATTTACTCTGTGTAGGTTCAGTACCCAGAGGCAGCAATTAATTTTTTTAATGGATAAGTATTTATAAAATATTAGGAGCAATATGTCAGGAAGAATTACATTATTGTAATTGTAATCATTAACTTAGAATGCATAATTCCTACCCATCATAGGGAAATAAAGGTGGCTGTTCTTATATCATATCAGTGAGATTTGTTTATTTACTAGCACATAAATACCTTTCCATCATATACGCATGTTGCAAAGGTGTGCAACAGTAAATTATCACAATTGTTTATGCATTGTTAAACCAAGTTTATTTAAAAATACAGTACTGTAACATGTCAAATATCTAATTATCTCTTTTGCTTGTCCCACCCTTTCTCTCTCTATATTTTTTTGGGGGGTTATACTTTATTATCAGTCTGCTGTTTGCATAACTTGCTGCTGAAAAATTAAAAATTTACAGCAAAGAGAGGTACATTTACCACTGCAGCTCTGCCTGCCATACTTCCACAGATGACAGCACAAGCACCAAACAGCTGGGGGGTTACAACCTTTTTGTGTTACCTTCACAACCCCTGGTCTACCTGCTCCAACTGTGTCAGGTAGCTGTGCCTCAGCTGCTGGTACAGTGGTACCCTCTGGGAGCAGTATTAGTGGAGGTGGCAATTTTGTCACCTTGCAGGAGCTAATAGGGCTGGTGGAGGATATCTTGGAGAGGGGCTTCAGTGCACACATCAGCAGGGTTAAAAAGGTCCAGCTTCATATTGTAAAGATGATACCATCTCCAACACTGACCCAAGGAAGGAGACAGTGATAACATTCCTGAGAGTGAGGTCTAGATTCTCACTATTCTCAAGCTGGATGTGGGTGCATCTCTAATGTCCTCTACCTATTCCCAATCATGCTGTCCCCTAACCTTTTGTCTCCATTACCATCCCTGTCTGTCTTGTATGGCCTTTATATCAGCAGATGCTTCCTAACCTATCCTAACTACCTGATACTCTCATCCCTAAGCACCTTTACCAAATTCCTCTCCCTCTCCCAAAAAAAAGCCCCATACATAGCTCTCCACTTCACCTATGTGTCATCTTGACATATTTGATTTGGTACAATTGGCCATACAACATTTTTCTGCTGTCACCCATCATTGATATGATAACTCAGCAAAATCATGAAATTGTGTGTACAATTCTACTTGTACATTGTAAAGAAATAGATAGCAATGGTGCTCTCCAATGACACTCCTGCAAATTCCTATACTCATTTCCCCCTGTCTTACTCTCTTCTTGCCAACTCCATTTTCATCATTTTCACCACTGTCTTATCAACCTGCTTTTCACATGTTTAATCTGGTCAAAAAATAGATTCACACACAATGGCCAGAAATGGCTCATGGAAAAGCCTTCACTTTATATCTTTTGCTTTTGTTTGGAGTTTGACATAGCACAGAAATCCTGAGTGGCAGTGAATACCATTTAAGTTCTTATTGCAAAAGCTGAATATTTCAGTTAAAACTGCAGTGGTTTGGTTACTTTCACACAAACATGCTTAAATCTGCTGTCTTATGGGAATACAGAGTAAAGGCAGACTAAAAGAAGTACTGTTTAACAGTTAATGTAATAGTTCTTAGGCTGCTGGATGTATTACAATAGGATTTCCTGCGTGGCATGTTGAGATAATTACCCTGTTTGTAGCCTGATGTTTTAGCATAGTGTCATACATTTGATTACACCTGTATGTCAATGTATTACTTCATGACAGTACACTTCATAAAGAGACAGAGTAATGTGGATGAAGGCAATAAAATTCCAAGTTATTACCATAAGCTGTGTACTCCTATTTAGCCTAAGTTGCATTTGTTGTCTGGTGCCAGACATTGTGCAAATGCAGAGGTGGAAGATTAATGTTGTAGACAGGAGAAGATACACCAATAGGGTGTTATGGAGGTAGGGACAATGTAGCTTATGACAGAAGCAGGATAATGGTGGCTCACAACAATTTGTAGTCAACAGGTACACAACACTTAGGTAATGGCTAGATTACAGCCCTTAACACTATTCAAAGATTGTTCTATACATGAGAGCATTAGCTCATTATGCCCAAAGGAATTATTACTTCACAGCAGTAAAATAACACAACTGAATTGCACTGACAACTTACTGAACTAGAAACAGATAGATATGGAGACAGATGCAGAGAGGAATAGCAACAATATGTTTGTGGGCCATGTAGGAACATCTGTATGGTGTGTTACTTTTACTTATTAAATCATCATTACTCTGTCATGATCTGTGCAATCAACTGTGTGCTATAGGTACAAATAAGGGGTAGGAGTGTGCAATAAACGTGAATACCTAACCAGGATAAGGCTGGATTAATAAATGTCCCTTTTGGGACTGCATTGCTTTTGAAAATGATGTATTGTTGTACTATTCAAATGTTATATTAAAGAAATGTCTTATATAAATAGAAATACTGACATTTACAGTTAAATGTATGATAGGAATATGAACCCAACATGGAAGACTTGTGTGTGTGTGTGTGTGTGTGTGTGTGTGTGTGTGTGTGTGTGTGTGTGTGTGTGTGTGTGTGTGTGTGTGTTTGAGACTGTGTGTAACGTGGTGCTGTATGCACTTTTCCTGAGAAGAATGCATTTGTTCTCACAGCACCCTTATGTTAATTTTACAGAAAGATCGTCTATGCAATACACTGATGAGGTATCCAGACAAAATAGCACACTGTACCCTTATCTTAAGAGTCAGACTTCGCCTGTGGCACTTGTGACTAATACATGGAAGATGTATGTGTGTGTGAGTGTGTGTGTGTGTGTGTGTGTGTGTGTGTGTGTGTGTGTGTGTGTGTGTGTGTGTGTGTGTGTGTGTGTGTGAGACTGTGTGTGAGTGTGAGACTGTGTGTAACACTTGGTGCTGTATCCACTTCACCTAAGAAGAATACCTTTACCTGTTGTCACAGCTCCTTTATCCCAATTTTTACAAAAAGATCCTCTATGAGTCACACTAATGAGGTCATCCTGACAAAAAATGCACCCTCTATACTTAACAGTCAGACTTTTGCTGTGGTGCTTGTGACTAATACAGTGCTGTCTAGATTGTGTAACTAGATAGAGAGGATGTTCAATGCCTAACACAGAAAATGTATGCATGTAACACTTGTAGTTGTATCTACTTCCCCTGAGAAGTATGCATTTAACTGTTCTCACAGCTCCCTTATACCAGTTTTTACAGAAACATCCTCTATAAGACAGACTGATGAGGTCATCCTGACAAAAGTGCACAGTCTACACTTAGGAGCCACACTTCTCCTGTGGCTCTTGTGACTAATATAGCGCTCTCTAGATTGTGTAATTAGATATTTAAGAGATTTTATGCCTGACAAGAAAGACTTTTTTGTCTGTCTGTGAGACTGTGTACAACACTTGTTGCTGTATCAACTTCCCCTGATGAGAATGCATTTATATGTGCATGCAGCTCCTTTATACCAATATTTTATGGAATCATCCTCTGTGAAACACACTGATAAGGTCATCCGGACAAAAGTGCACTCTCTACCCATAAGAGTCAGGCATCTTCTGTGACACTTGCAGCTATTACATTGTTCTCTAGATTTTGTAACTAGATTAGATCAATTCCCAACATGGAAGACTTGTGTGTGTGTTTACAGTCAGATAAGTATACGATCAATCAATATCTACTCTGGATAAATGTTTTAACCTCACAGATGACTCTACCATCCCCTAAGTTCACCTTTTACATCCTCAACTTCTTTGCAACACAAGGGTGTAGCTATGCATACTGTTTGTTCTCTAATGATTACAATTTCCTGTACATTACTTAAAGAAAACTTTGCTTTTTTTGGCAATAGTCTGTCCACAAATGTGTAAATTAATGCTTCAAATAAGAGTGTCATGGGATGAAAAAATAGCCATTTAATGTTTTTATAGGTTTTTATGTTGTTAAGTGGGGCAGATTGTTAGGTTTGGTGGGGGGAGAACATTTCCATTTTTTAAGAGAAGGTGTTCTGTCTGGCATCAGTAACAGCCCATGATTATAACATTATATTGTCTGCCTGCACCCCTGGTTCAACAAAATGATGAGGTCATTCAATTACAAGTGAACTACTGTTATTTAAATGTCAGACTACTTCTGTGGTGCTTGCATGACTTGCACTATTCTCTAAAATGTGTAACTAGATAAAGCATGATGTTCAAATATAGCAGTGCTTAACTTCTCTAAGTGTGACTGCCAATGAATTCATGATTGTTTTATACACATTTTCAGTAGGAACTTTTACAACCCCTAATGGCTGTAAAACTAATGTTACCAGATACATCTCTTTGGCAATACACTGCTGACATCATCTCTTCATAGATGCTGTGTGTCTTAACTTTAATCATTGCTCTCCTGTGGCACTGACTACTGATACTGTGCTGTATAGATAGTGTAAGTGGATAGGTAGGTGATTTGATTCCATCACTGCTTCAATAATGTGACATTAATTGCAGGCACTGGTCACTTCATAGCCACCTATATATATACTTCTAATTATGAAATTGAATTACAGTGAAACTCCGTGACACTAGTAAATTATAGCATCCTCATGGAAAATAACATTTTGGCCAAACAATGATTATATACTGCTAACATACCTGTCACATTTGGAATGGGAATTCTCCTTTGTTGTGCAACTTTGATAGTGTGCTTTGTACATTGTGTAACTACATATGTAAGATGTTTGAGGCTAGCTGTGAGTGTGACTTTCACCCTCATACTGTGTGTACTATTCTGCAAATGCATATATGCTCTGCAGATGTACAGTGTTACTGTGCACATCAAAAAACATTTTAGCATCAATATCCAGCTAATAAACAATGGTGATGTCATCCATTTAACTGTGCATTGTCTTAGCTGTACCTCAACATTTCATGTGGCACTTCCAGTTCAGGCACTAATGTTTAGCTTGTAACCTTGGGTAATTATTTCCATTCCATCCATTAATGCTCAGACTATGTTGTGTCAGTGTTATTGTAACTCCACATCTCTAGCACTGTTGTCAAACACATTTGCTTTGTACATGTATAAATGTTGATCCATCTTACTAAAAGGTATGACAATTTGTTACATAGCAATGCTTTTATTCAAAGTACTGATGATATATCTTACATAATATATGTAGGAAGTGTTATCCTATAGCATGAAAGAATGAGACAACATCCTGTCTTTTGTTGACTTGCTACAGAAATTACAGGCATACAAATCCCTTGGAGCAATAACATGATGTAATGACTTCACATAACAACATATCTCACAATTGTAGTGTCATTTCTCCTGTGGTGCATTCATTCTGCAAAATATCATCCATTGTCTGTTGCCAAATGCTCGTGTCTTCAACATCCACATTCAGTGCCTATTAGTATTGTTGTGCCTTATATTGTAATGCATGAATGACATGCAGGACAGTTACAATGTGTCTGTTTACAGTGTGAGAGTCCTAAATCATCTCTTTCATCTCAGAGATTGTTTACCACCCATACATCTGATGTAGTAAGTTAGCATAGGTGGATTGTTATAACAGTGTTAAGACTTCCACTGTGGTGCTTGTGGTTCATTCAGATGTCATTAGTTAGTAGAGTTACATGGCTTGTTGTTCAGTTCCTGACAGAGGACACATTATATGACCATATTGATGTTACTTAAACACCACTGCATCTAGTTATTTATGCTGGATAATGACATATTATCACATATTATGACTGCATGACAGTGAAATGTTTATTCAGGGGATGTCATGCTGCGAATGCTACTGTGGCACATGCATTGAGTACTGGCTTGAATAACATGCCTACACAGATAGACTGTAGTTCAATTCAAGGATAGTGTGTGTCCTACCTAATGGAAACAGCTTTCTTGTTTTCTTGTGTAGCTAATTCAGTTATGGCCAACTGGGAAGACCTCGACGACATCTTTATAGTAGTAGACGGTGACGCCACAATCAGTGAACAAATTGTAGATTATTTGAATGCGACTACTAATTTTCTCCAGTTCACATCTACTTTTAACACCATGTCCATTGCCTATTTGGACATTCAGCTGAAGAAAAACATTGAATTTCAGAGACTTACAGCTAGTATTCATAGAAAGAGTACTTACTCAAACTCTTTCTTGCATTATACAAGCTGTCACCCGTATCATCAAAAGCGAGCTGTGGTCAAAAGCCAACTAGTCAGAGCAGCCCGTATTGTTACGCTTAACCAGGATTTCCTCGATGAATGTACTTTTCTTAAAAACATGTTCCTTCATCGAGGATACCCTGACAGCTTGGTCAGCAACATTGTAGAAGAAGTGGTCCAAAAACGTGATAAACGCATTTATAAACCTATTCTAGAAGAGGTCCACTTTGACCAACATACTATTCTTGACTTAGATCCATATCCTTCTCAAAGGTCTAAATCTATTTCTGACCCACTTAACGAAAGCTCCATGTTTATAACAACTTACAGTACAAACAGTAGGGATTGTCTTGAGATTTTATACAAAAATTGGGCGGTACTTATGACTGATCAGGGTTTGTGTCAGAAATTAGGGATCAAATCTAAAGTGATTTTTAGGAGAGCAAAAAACTTAAAAGACTTGTTTGAGTGTCAAAGGAGACCTATAAGTAGAGTAGTGGGTATGTATAAATGTCAAAGTTGCAATTTTTGCAAGTATATTACAGAATCTAACAGGTTCAAACTTGAAGACTATACTTACAACTTGAACTATAGGGTCAATTGCAACTCGAAAATGGTGGTCTACCTGGCCCAGTGCACAAGTTGTCTTGCATTTTATGTAGGCAAGATGGAGCGCTGTCTCTGAGACCGCATTTACGAGCATTCTTATGCAATTAGAAAAAATAAACATGACAATGCCCTAGCAAAACATATTTCTCTTTTTCCCAACCATTCCTTCAAATTCATGGTCATCGACCAGGTTATAGCAAGTGAAAGAGGTGGTCCAACAGGTTTTAAATTAGAGGAATTAGAACTGCTTTGGCAGATTAGACTTAATGCCTTCAACGCCCCTGGTCTCAATGAAAACTGCTCAATTAGCAGCATTTTGAAAATCAAGAGTTTATGTAGATGACAACTTTGTTTGTACAGGTCCATTGTTAGTAGACTTTTCATCCTGGTAAATGCTTGTGTGCTTACTAATTTTTTAGTTTCTTAATTTTTTATTCACTTAATCCTTTTATAATGTCATTACTTTTAAATATGTTTAAACATTTGTAACTTTTTACTGTTTCTTATAGTCAATATTATATAATTACATTTTTGTCTTTAGCTTTTCTGAAGTCAAAGTTATATTAATTTAATAGGTGTGGTTTTGACAAAATAGTTTTAGTAAAAAATGCTAACGCATCACTTTTTGTTGCTGCTTCGAATTTGTGGCTGCCTTTTTAAAAAACAGTACGTAGTAGTTCATTGCTTAATTGTTTAATTGCTTTTTGCCTGTTGATTGGGTTCTCCTTGTAACTGTGTGTATATATAGCAAGCCTTTTTTAGAAGTAATTGTCTGAAGAAGTCTGTGTCATTAAACCAGACGAAAAGCGCTTTATTTTAACAAACTTTAATAAATTTCCTTATATTTTTGGTCGTTTGAAGTACCGTTTTTCCTGCACCGTTTCAGCTGTGTTGGTTTACTAGTTCGTGTTTAATTTACTTGTCTTCTTGTTAATAAGGGCCATAATGATTCTTTCCATGGCTTGCATATGAGGCTAGTCAAGTTTATGGACCTATAATTCCCAGGGTCGGTTGAGTCCCTTTGAGCAGAGAGATTATGTTGCTGTCTTCCATTCTGCTAGAACATAGTCAGTTCACAGCCTGTGGTTAAACTGGGATCCAAGTGAGTCTGTTAGGTTATGTTTTAAGTTGTTTAAATGGCAACCTGGGATGTTGTCTGGTCCCACTGATGCTGTGATTTTGGCTTTGAAGATTGCCGAGATGACCTGCTGTCTTGTGCTAATAGGCTGAGGAATAGTGGCAGGTCTACAATGGACTATGACTGGAGGGGGCAGGGGGTGAATTTGCTCCAAATCTGTCAGCTAGCAGATTGGCTATTGCCTCCAGTTGATTATGGGTGGTGCCATCCACAATCAGTTCTGCACACAGTTGGTATTCCCTTTCAGATTCTGGATGTAGTTGAAGAATGCCTTGTGATTATCCTTAGCTAGGGGAGGCTATTTTGCTTTGTAATTAGCTTTGGAGGAATTGGCAAGATCTCCAATTTGTTTGTTTAAGCTAGAGAGGGATTTCTGCATATACTAGAGGTCCACCAGGGTGGCTTATTTTTTTCTGCAAGATCTAGTTTTAATCCAGTCGGGTAGAGCCAATTCTATACAGCTGCTTAAGTGGTTATACAGGGCATTGGTATACACTTTGGCATAGGAGTCCATGTTATCTGCATTCGAGGAGGCAAGAAACTTCTTTTACCATCACTTAGTAGGAGGTAGTTTGTCTTTGAAAAAAATCTTAAGCATTTTTGAGCTTGATGGGGTATTTGTTCTTATAATTAAATTGGACAAGACTGATTTAGGGTCCGATATTACCAGGGAGGACATCACATGGGGGGGCAGGGTGCAATGCTCACCCATGTTACTGAGAACTGTCTTTTTCTCTTTGGTTCAGACCAGAAAAAAATGATCACTAATAACGCCTTAAGTTCATTATCTGACAACTCCTCTGAGGTCTTTTTTTAACTCACTGAATCCTGTGGAACAACAAATTAATTAATCTGCTTGCTTTTTTGAAATCTTTGATCACAAGAAGCCACTGACTTCCTAAGTGCTTAGCTCCAATGCCCTGCACTGAAAGCACACCTCATATTAAATTCACCTAAGCAAAGTGAGATAGAACAAAATGTAAAACATGAAAGTTGTTTGTTTGACAATAGGCTATGCAGTCACTTTTAAAATTCTGTCTGGTAATATTGGTTTTATATTACAGAATTATGAAAGAAAATACTATTTTGCACAAAACTGCCAGTGTTATGGCTAAATAATTGCTCATATCTAAATATATGTACAAGCTAGACCAAAGGTATCAGTCGGAAATTATTTATTTTCTTGAGAGTTTTTCTGCTATTATAATACTGAGTAGCCTATTGCTGTTTTCTAATATTACACAAAAAATGCAAATTATGCATGTATTATTTTCACAGTATTTTGAAGTAACATTATTAATCTACAGAAACATGTATATTGGAGGTCATCTACAAATAGCAAACTTGTATATGCCTTACGGTTGCTTATAAGACAGAAATATTTGTCTGCCTGTAGGTCAAACTGCTTTTATGATATTCATTACAATATTAAATTATTTATAACTGCTTCACTAAACAAGTATTTGTATTTCTGGATATCTTCTTGTTACCCACCATGTTCTAGAAACTCACCACTTGAAAAGCCTCACTCAATACGAGAGTGTCACACTTCCTTTTGCATTATTAATGTAAATTTGGATAGTATTTCCTATGTCTACAACTTTGGTAATTATCTCCTGTATAAACCGCAGTGAAGTGTGTTCCCTAATGTAAGACTTACAATTTGTGAGTAGTTAGTTTCAAAATTAGAATATTGTTAATATTTTTTCATTTCTTTATGCCGCGCTTACCATGTAGTACTGGTATAATTCCCCTATTTACCATACTGGTGAACACTCAATGCACACACCTGCACTTTTATTCATTACTAGTTTGCTTCATCCACTGTTTTCGGTATTTTTGTGTGTTTTTCCTACTAGTTTTCATTGTATAAACATGTTTTTGAGGTCTGTAAACATGAAAACTGTCATGGCATTTTTTTACTGACATTTTTTCTGAGCTGTTAACTTAGTTTTTTATGCACACTAATACACATGGATGGATATTTACTAGATATTATTAGGCAGATGCATTTTTATATTTATAGTGTTTTAGTTTGATTATGTTTATGGTTAGATTGCTATGTGTTTTTGTTTATTGATTTTAGTTCTTGTCACAGACCTGATGAAGGCTTTATTGCTTTAATTAGCTGAAAGCGATTTTAGTTAAAAGTCTTTTTATGTATGTTTTTCTATGCTTTTCTTAATAGTGGGTTGCAAATAGGTAGTGTTTTCCTTATTTAGGATTTAGTTTGATCTAATGAATAGTAGTTTGTGGGGGTGGGTACTTGCTGTTCAAATATGCACTTTTACAGCCCTGTTATATTGTTTGCCATGAATAGGCTGGTTAAAATTAAACAATACTTATATTTTCCACATCTACTTCTAAATATATAAAAGCTGATATGTTAAACATTGTTAAAATATTTCTGAGTTTTTGTAACTGAAGATCACTTGTTTGTGATGAATAAAGGCTTATTCCTTTGGAATACTACCTGGGTTTCATGATTTTTGGAAATTACTATGACTGAGCTCATCAATGTTTTAAGACCACTAGTTTCTCTGTTTTTATTTTTTCCTCAACACTCGTGGTGATGAAGTTGGGACTAGACAGATTCTTGTGCGTGTTCGTTTTTTTAATACTGATTATATTAATACCTTCTACCAGAGATAAACCATTATATATTTGGATGTATTTCTCTTACCCAACTGTGTTTAATGCCAATTTTTTTCAAACACTCATTTCTTACATAAGTTCCCCTCAACAAGACAGTATCACATTCTATATTTGTATTATTAGCACAAGTATGGTTAATATATCCAATTTTTCACAAGCTGTTTGCACTTTTCAGTAACACAATACTTGCACATCACCGGATGATGATGTGAGTGTGCATGTATTACATATCATATTTTCTTGCACAATCTATCTTGCTCGGTAATGGACTTGTGTAACATGCCTGCAGTGTTAGACTTAGAAAAATATTACTAATATTAAAAATGTGTGCCTCAGACTAACATGTATATCTGTAGATGTATTCATATTACCTTTCATATTTCACAATCATTTTATTACCAACACTTACTGCTCGTATAAGCCTCCCAACATGATCGTATCACAGTCCTTTTTTGTATTAGTAATGTAAACATGGCAAATACTTTATATTTTCATAACTTTTTTATAAATACTCCTCAATAATTCAGCCCCTGGTCATCTCATAGTGATGGTTTTAGTTTGCAGGTCAATTAAATGATGGCAGGTGGTAGAAATCTCAGTGCTTCTATATGTCATTTGTAAGATATTAGTCTCAATATTAGAATAATGATAATATTAATAGCTTACATCTCAAACAGTTATATATCTGGGTGTCCTTCTTTACCCAAGTGCATTTATTGTTATTTTGTAATACCCACTGCTTGCATAGGACAACCTAATGTCATAATATAACATTATGCTTTTTCATTATAAACAGAAATAAACAATATCCAGCTTTTAATGATTTAAGATTTTGTGCTTGACGTCAGGCTATAAATATCTGAAATAACAGTTATTTAATTACTTGACATGTGAATGGATCCACTTTATGCAAGTGAACTATGGTCATCACCATCCAGTCATTTGGTGCCATCTCAGTTCCGAGGGAAACATTGCATAGTCATCACAGTCATTCAGTAAACACCATTGCCAACACTGCATCTCCACACATACATACTTTCCAGTAACATAACATCCTGCCTATTCTTCCTATGTACCCAGCGTTTCTTAAGAATTTATTTTGCCCGCATCTCTCCTAGCATTTCCTTATCCAAGGCTCCCCAGTATGGAGGGTAAGCTTTGTTACCTTTTAAGTGGCATCTTCAAATTCTTTTTCTTGGTCTCTTCCTAATTTCACATCCTTTTATATGTCTTCTTCTCTCGCTGATTTTATTTTACTTTTGCTAGACCATGTTTCTTCTACTCATGTTTTCCTTTTGTAAGTTAGTATCACGTTTCCTTCTTTTTCTTTCTTACCCAGACCCACAGGTCTTCTACTGTTCCCATTTCCTACTGTTTTTTTTTTCCAAAATTAGTTATCGGTTCTGTCTTACCGTAGTTCTAGAGCTTTGTTCCTCTGACATATCTGAGCATTAGTCCAGAGATGGTTAAGTCACACTGCAGCATGGTCATGATGGGCCAGTCTCTCTTCTCTCTCTCTCTCTAACACAGACATTGACTTTGATATTCTCATCTAGACTAGGCCAGGAATATTAATCTCCTGGTTAAGCTTCCTCAATGCTGTCTATCACCATCTGCTTAGGAAAGGTATTCATTAGACTTTCAGCTTGTTCATTGCTTACTTACCTTATGTGTAGGCATCTGTTGGTTCAGAGTTGGAAGATTAAAGTCTGTCAAGGCAGCAGTTCACCATTTTGTCTAACCATCGGTACAGATTTGATCCTGATGTGATTCTTCTTTTCTGCATTTAGTAGTGTGTATGGCATATCCACTCACTACACATTCATTGCTTTCCCCTCCATCTTCAACACCTATGTGTTAAACTTCCTTTCCTTTTACGTGTCCTCACCAGTCTCTTACAAAGAGCACTTAATTACATTCTGAATGATACCGTCTGATATTCCTGTCACTTTTGTGTAACCTAAATTTAGGTGGAGCCATATTTCAGTTCCTAACCCATGTTATCCACGTTTCAGATCCGCCTGTGATATGCGTGGCAGTCTGCAGTTGTGCAGCATGTAAGACTCTCTTCTTTTCCTGCACTGCACAGCATCAGCTTGCACCTACTCCTTTATCTTAGTTCCCTTCATTACTTTCTTGTTCTTTTTTCATATTTTCTATATCTTGTGCTCTTTCATCATTTTTAGTAATAATGACCCCCTACACTCCATTTTAATGTAATGGGTGTCAACGTTTAATATAGTGCTTTACTCCCTACTCAACAAAAACCTTTATAATGCCCTGAGTGCACCATGAGTAACTCAGCCCCTATACCACTGCAATGTAATCTTGTTGTATATTTATGATAGTCTGACATCCCAGAACTGATGCTTTTTCAGTTTCTCTTTTTTCCTTCTCCCTGGTATCCCCCACAACATTCTGATTCAGTCTTGTAGTAAATAAAGCCTCCAACAATCTCATAACATCTTGCTCCCCAAAATTCTCTAAGACATCCTGTAGTTCTACAACCTCAACAACTCACTTATCTCCCCTCTTTTCCCACTTGTTTCTACCATACTTATCTCAACATACCAAAATCTTATATCTGTCATGATGTTATAGGTACATTTTTACTCATCTCTTTCTGGTGAAAGTATAGTTCTAGTCTGTCTTTTCCTGTGAATGAAACTCAAAAACCAAAACCAGTGTATACTGTGCAGCAGCAAACACCACTTCACTAAAAACAAAAAAGCTCACATAGTGGTATAAATCTGTAATAACTGCAACAGCTCAGAAAAATACAAAATAAACTTTAATTCATCCAAAAGTTAAGCACTTTCATCCCCTCTTATCTGGGACTTCATCAGAACAGTTAAAACCAATTTAGTTCAATATTTTATATGGTAAAAAATAACCACATGACACTTAATTAAACTGATATTCATCAGAGTTAATTAAACCATCCATACTTAGCTAATATCTAAGTTCCTACAATTATAGGAAATAAAACCACCTAAAACATTTTATAAAACTGACCAATATAAGTTACTACGTATACTGACATGTATAACTCAACTCTATTTTAAAAACTGTATAAACACACTGTGATTTACATAAAATGTTAACATGGCATGAAAATTATACAAAATAATAAAATACAAAAATAATCCTAGACATGTGCAACTGTATTTAGACCTTATACCTCTAAAGCTCTCCTCTTTAATATTGGCATAAGGTGTATATTATCATTCAAGCCTGGTAATGTGGCAGCATTGAACCTAAGTTACCAGAACAGTTCTCTAATAGCTAACATATTTTCCCAAAAAAACACTCTTTGATCTCATTTTACTATTTCCACTATACCAAAATGGAATGTGGTAAAATGATGGCAGCTCAGAGTGTGTTTGTAAAGTGTGTTGTTTACATTTTTGTGCTGAATACAGTATGTATGTATGTTTGTATACATGTTTACAAAGGGATCTCACTGTTTTCCCCACATAAAAGTGAAAACACCCTTAGCATACAGCAATATAAACCAACCTTTTGCTGCCACAATTCCCTGTATCTAATTTAACCTGTTGTGAGGGGTATCCTACAATAACCTCTCTCCCTTGCAAAATGAAACAAAATCTACATGCCCCACATTTACGCGTCCCCTTCTCATCATAGAGCTTAACAATAGGATGTTCAAGTAAAAATTTCAAGTTGTGTTCTGTTTTAAACACAAAATAAGATCACTCACACTATTAAATAGTTCTGAATTACTTTTAAACATAACCCAATTCTTAGATAAATATTTCTTAACATCTGTACTAAACTCACTATAATATAAAACCATAGACTTGTCAAATAAATAAATTACCAGTACTATCAGGTTGCTGGTAGGTAGGTTCCTCACTACGTAAAAGTGGTTGCTATTGAGTGCCCCATCCTTCTGGTACTATCTCACTATAATCTGTAAACCAATTCTAACGGGTACCCTCTATCACAAAACATTTTAAAAAGTTTGAACAACTCTAATTTAAAATCTTAAACCTCAGAACACATTCTAGATGCTCTAATCATTTGTCCTTTTGCTAAGTTTTTCTTAATGTAAAAAGGATGATAATTCTAAAAGTCCAGAAAAGTATTGGAGTAGGTTTGTTTCATAAACAGCTTTTTACCAAAACATTTCTCATCATATTTTTTTTCCTGTGAATGATTTGTCCTTCTTTAAATTACTCCAGAAGTTACTGTTGTTTAACTTACCTGAACCTTGAATGAAAGGTAGAAAATGAGAGACATACTTATGACAGAGTTTTAAACACCTAGTATTATGTCAGAAACTGAAGTCCAAATAAATGTACAAAAAAGCAAATGTTTTTGAGGAGAGGTCAATGCATCTGAGACATTTCTGTAGTAATTAGTGAAGGAATATGGTAGGTATTCTGCTATTTAACAGCTGGTCTGAATATGGATAAATTAGTTTTATCAGCACAACAAAGACTCATGATGGTATTCAGCCCTCACATAAAAACACAAACCACATACCCACCTTCGCAGAGGCTCTCGACAGAAATCTACCCAAACAGCAGAGACCTCCAAGGCAGAAGTGCAGTCGAACACCACAACACATTTCAAACCACAAGACACATAGGTCACCTACACAGTGTGCCACTCAATCTAAGCCCCTAAGGCAAAACAGCTTGCCCAATACAATAATCATAGGTGACTCAATAGTGAGGCACACTGATGTCCCACTCACTAGGTTGAATAAGGAGAAGGTAATAGTCAGCTGTCAATCAGGTGCCAGAATCTGACACATAACACACACACTCAGGCACTCCACAATAAGTACAAGTATGATTCTGTCATTGTCCATGTGGGTGTGAATGACCTGAGATGCACCTCACTAGACTACATAAAAACATACATGGTGGATTTCTTGGATTATGTGGCCCAGGCAGGTATGACCCCTAGCCCTGAGCAGCATCCTACCATCACAGAAAATGATACCACAGTACAAACAAAAAATGATTGACTTCAACAATTGGCTAAGTTTCTGGTGTCATTCTAAGGGGTCCAGTATCTGTCTGCTTGAGATGAACTGATTGACAGACCTTGATGCTTTGCCAGAGATGGCCTGCATCTGTCACCCCTGGGTTTCCGGGTACTGGCTAAGGCACTTGCCACCCTTATAGTGCCTTTTTTTAAGCGGTGTTCCAAAAGACCAAATTGTCACCGTAACAGCTATAAATAAATGCAATCTGAGGATCATGCTGCTCAATGCTAGAAGTCTAAATCTCAAGATGCACACACTCGAAGCACTCCTCAAAATGGAGAACATCAACATTTTTGATGTTAACGAAGACCTGGTTTGAAGCAGCAGAAAACAGCCCTGCACTACCAGGCTATAACTCATTCCACACATTTCGGCTGCAGAACATGGACCAAAGCTCTAAAGGGGGTGGTGTCTCCATATTCATAAAGGATATACACACCTCCAGACTAGTAGCCTAGCATAATGCATCGGAGGTACTCCAGGTACAACTAACATTGGGTAAGACGGCAATTCAGGTTGTAGCCTGCTATAGGTCCCCAACCATGTCCCAAGACTCTCACTCCACATTCCTAAGCACCCTGAAAACTATTTAGATCCAACCCAACACTCTCATACAAGTCGACTTCAACTACCCCTCCATCAGCTGGGAAAACTACTCATGCACCAATGCACTGGCCCAATGCTTCCTGGAATTCATCAATTCCAATGCTCTGGACCAGTTTATTCTTACCCCCACTAGAGGAAGCAACATCCTTGATCTGGTTATTACTAACATGGGTAACTGTTGCTCTACACCAGTAATCAAGTCCTCCCTGGTTAGATCTGATCACAAACTAATCACCATGGAAATCCACGTCACCCACACCCCCTGCAAAGGTATCCACCATGAAAAACTCTTCCAAAGCTGACTTTGGACTGCTAAAAACAGAGATGGCTAACTTCGTGGCACACATGCCAATGGAAAATAGATGCATGACTGCCAAATCATACACCAATGCACTGTACGAACAAGTACATAAATGCATGGAACTAGCCATACCCAACAGAATCAAGATGCTCTCCTCCAAAAAAAGGAAGCCAGTCTGGTGGTTACCTGCCATTAATAAATTTTACAACAGAAGGAAGAAGCTATTGCAGAAAAAGGTGAAGTCCCAAGACTAGAAAAATTCCCTCATTACCCTCTACAAAAAGTTGAGATCCCTCATCAAAACCTCCAAAGCCAGCTATGAAGGCAGAATTGCAGCAGACACTAAAAACAACCACAAAGCCTTCTATAGTTATAACAAGGATCGCCATGGCAATACCCAGATTTGCTCTGAGTTACTGCACAATGGTACCTCCTATATTGAGCCAACAGATATTGCCAACATACTGGCCAACAGATTCAGTGCCAACTTTTCTTCTCTCCCCCACTAAAAGACCAGTCTTAATACCGGAAGAATGCCAGGCACACAACATTACTGCAGTACAGGTTAAAGCTGCACTGTCTAAGGCCAAGAATACAACTTCCATGGGACACGACAATATCCCTGGCTATGTTCTACATGAATTACAAAGTGAACTGGCACCACATCTGTGTGCTCTGTTCACTCACAGCCTCACCTTAGGCTTTGTCCCTACCGAATGACGCACTGCTACAGTCATTCCTCCCCATAAAGGAGAAGTGACTACAGACCCTGGAAGTTATCACTCCATTAGCCTGATGAGTCTAATATGCAAGGGTATAGAGTGCATCATCATGGACCTAATTAACAAGGATATAGGGAATCTTCAAACTCTAGATCCCACGCAATTTGATTTTGTGAAAGGTAGATCATGCCTGCTCAACCTGGTTGACTTCTTTGATTCAGTCACCAGAGCAGTGGATGAAGGTAAGACAGTTCATACAGTCTACCTCGATCTAGCCAAGACTGTTGATATCATTCCTCACTCAGGAATTATTGATAAACTCAGCAAACTAGGTATCAACCCCTAAATCGTTAGGTGGGTTGAAAATCGGCTCACAGATAGAACCCACGGTGTGACAGTAGCGGACTCCAAGTCAGACTGCCGACCAGTCATGAGTGGAGTCCCAGAGGGATTGGTCCTGGGTCCTCTTCTGTTTGGCATCTAGTTTTCAGAAGTTCAGGCCAACACAGAGGGACTCTATCTGATGAAATTCGCAGATGACTGCAAGCTCAGAGCCATTATTAGCTCCCCAAGTGATGCAGACATCTTACAAAAAGGCCTCACTGAGACCAGTGACTGGTGTCGAAACCATAGCCTTAAGCTTAATGTCAAAAAATGCGTACTCATCCCCTTTGGGAAAAACTCAGTTCCCACTAATTACCACAGCAATGGTAGCCCACTGAACACTGAAGGCATTATAAGAAATCTGGGGACACAGGTTGACAGGAACCTCTCCTTCGACCACCACATTGTCACTGTGGTCAGAAAGTCCTTCTATGTGGCACATTTCATTACCAAGGGTTTTGCATCCAGGAAGAAAGAGGTCAGCATTTCTCTCGACTCTTCCCTCATTAGACCAATCATAGAGTATATTGATCCATTTGGCATGAACCTCACTAGACACCTGCAACAGTTGGAGAGGCCAAAAAACTACCTAGGCCTTAAACACATGTCCTACACTGACACACTCAAAAAACTCCAGCTATTCTCCATCTCATATTGTCTACTAAGAGGCGATCTCTGCTTGACTTACAAAGCCATGTTTGATCCAGCTATGTTAGAAATGCTACAGCTAAAGAAATCCCAATCCTTCTACACCATACACTCCAGAGACCTCAACCTCATTACCACAATCAATAGAACATGCTGGAGGGACAGGTTCATAACCCAGAGACTACCCATGCTTTGGAATAGACTTCCCATACATATCAAGCAGAGCACCTCACTAGCCCTCTTCAAGTGAAATCTTGATGAGTGGATGGGTAATAGAAAAATTCACCCCAGGGATCACTCCAGTGGCCCTACTTGATAGGGGTACTGGGAACTAACGATGGGTGGCACAATGCCAGGGAACCCCTATGGGCTAGGCTTGTAAAGGTCCCAGGGCCATTAGCCTAGTGCACACCACACCTATCAACCTATAAACCTATTATCATTCCAAGCAGATTCCAACAGATTTTAACAAAGCCTGAATTTTATATAATGCTAACCAGTAAATTCAATTCTCTACCCACCAGCACAAGTCCAGCTTTTGAAATGATTCACTGTATCATACATAAATAAATCAGCATTCAAGCTGCAGTCTGCAATATTTTAATAGTAGTTCCTTAATATACCTAGTGAAATTCCAAGCTAACTAATCAACAGAAAAATGATAACTTTAACCTATCAATACCCTCTCTGCCCATCCCAGTGTAATGGCAACGCCTACCTATGACAGTATTATTTTTCTAAGGCAGAAATGTTGAGAATACAAAAACTGAAGACATGTATTTTAAGGAATGGTGATTGATGAATTAAATAGTTGCTAAAGAATGGTTCTATAATCCAGTTTACAAATTTATCTTTGACAAACACAAAGGAGAATTCAGAGCTTCTAATTTCTTCTTCAGCCTTTACTGCACTCATTTAAAATTATGATGGCAACATGTATTTTACTCAAATGTACTTCCATATTCCTGTCATTAAATTATCTCATCTCACCATACTGAATACCACATACAAACAAATAAAATAAAGAATTAAGTAGTAACTAAACACTACACCATTGATCATAATTTTATTTTATAAAGATGGAGACCTCATTAAGCACAAAGGGAAAGCAGTCCAATCCTCTTGATTTCTAGAAATGGTTACCGATACAAGAAATAAGGATGTCAGAAAATATTGGTTATTTGTGATTATTTTTCTGTACTCAGCATTTATAAAGTCCCCTGCAGGGAAACACAGATGATCATACTGAAAAGTAATATTCAACAATTTTATAGTAGGCTGAACACAATATCCAGACTCCCAAAACATTGTAAGTTTTCATGACTAGAGACAGTGGCATTATAAATCATCATACCCAAGGTCACAAGTAATATATGAAAATCTTGCCCCTTAAATTATATACTTTAGTTATGCAGCTTAAGATTCTTACGCTTAATTCAGTTGTCTGCATTTTGTATGCAGAATACTTGATACAACCTGTGTAACATCTGAAGAAATACATACACAGAGGTTAGACATGCTCTGAAGAAAATATATAGATTTTTTGTGGTCTGTTCAGAAATAGGTTAGGTCAAGTAATAAACAAGAATTACTAAACTGTTTGTGCTTTTGCTGTGTGTGTGTGCGTGTGTGTTTGTGTGCGTGTGCGTGTGTGTGTGTGTGTGTGTGTGTGTGTGTGTGTGTGTGTGTGTGTGTGTGTGTGTGTGTGTGTGTGTGTGTGTGTGTGTGTGTGTGTGTGACTATTTTGACTCTTGCTTCCCGAAATTACCCTATCTCCCTATTGGGCCATTTATTCTTCCCAACCTCTGTCCTCCAAGGACAATGGATGAAAGCAGCAAGAGCTGTGGATCCTGAACCTCATCCAGTAATGGTTAAGAGATTTTGTTTGCTCTTAACACCTTATCCTGTTGTCCAGGAAGCATGGTGCAATGCCTACTATACTGGGCCCAATGTGAGTGTGCACTTCCACACAGATGCAACTCCAGCTAGAGTGTATGGAAAGTCTGTAACGGGCTTACTCATCTCAGACTCCCAAATGCAAAGGTTGCAATCCCAGTCCATTCCCTAGGCGGAGCTCTTGTCACAGGATTCTACTAACATCCACCCACTATGATGAGGAAGCTGGTAGCAGCCACTCATTCCCATCCCTCTCAGATGCTTAGGGGGTAGCTAGTTCATTCTGAAGTTTGTGCAGAACACAGCCTGGGATGTTGCCCAGTCCCATGGATGCTGTGTTCTTGGATTGGAGAGCTCAGTTTTTACCTGCTCAGTTGTGCTTGCAGGGGCACTGCTTTCTTCCGGTATGGATATGGGCTCTTTAGGGGGTGAAGGGGGGTAAAGTTGGCATTGAACCTATCAGCCAGGATGTTGGCGATAGCTGGCTCTGTAATTTTCATTCCATTGTGCTGTAACTCAAAGCAGATCTGGGGTGTTACCACTGAGATTCTTGACATAGCTATAGAATGCTTTGTGGTTGTCCTTAGAATCAGTGGCAATCTTGTTTTCATAGCTGGCCTAGGAGGATTTTATGAGAGATCTCAGCATCTTACTTAGGCTGACTAGAGAGCTCCTCCACTCATGGGATTTTACTCTCTTTTGCAACAGTTTCTTCCTTCTGTTGTAGAGTTTGTTTATAGCAGGGAACCACCAGATAGCTTCCTTTTTTTGAAGGATAGCATCTTGGTTCTGCTAGGGATACCCTGATCCATGCACTCATGTAAGTGCATATAGAGTGCATTTGTATAAGTTTCGGCAGTCATAACTTTATTGTCCATCTGCATGGATGTCATGAAGTTTGCCACTTCTGTCTTAAGAAGCATGAAGTTGGCTTTGGAGAAATATTTTACAGTGGTTTCCTTAATGGGGGGTGGGGGCAGGATGTGGATATCTATGGTGATTAGCTTATGATCGGATCTGACCAAAGAGAAGTTTACTTCAGGTGTGGAACACCAGTCACTCATGTTGGTAATGACCAGGTCTAGGATGACCAGGTCTAGGATTTACCAGAAAGGCTCATCCAGACTCTGCTACACTTTGCTGTGAAGGAAAGGTTAGTTTGCTGTTATTTTTTGTATTTCTGTATTGCCTTTCTATATTTTGAATACTGTAGTTTGTTTTCTTTACCTTGTGTTTGCTTGCATTCTGTTTTAACAGCATATTAAAACTTCAAAAGAGACCACAGCTCTCTCTGTTCTGAGTCAGGCAGAATTTTTCCCTCCCTCCCACCCATTTAAGTTGTCTTGTTAAATACCACTGTCTTTCTAGTTGCCCGCCTCTTATGTTAATCTGACCATATATCTCATTTCTCTCTACTTTCACTGGCTTATGTGAGTAATCACAAAACCATCACTTTTGAAATCCCACCCCTTCAATTATTTAAATTTATTGGCCATCCTACAGTATTTCATAGTACCAAAATACAAAAGTAACCACCCCTTTCAGTCCATCTTGCTGTTTTAAAAATAGTAACTCTCCACTAAACCTTAACTTTTTAAACAGGTAAAACTCAAGTTACCTACTTTCATATCTAACTTCTCTAGTGCACACTGCAGAGTGCATTCTTTTCAATCTTACCTTTAAGCATCCCTGTTACTAGCACTTTCTCTAATACCTAAAAAGATCATCTCTACTTGACTCCAAGTAGACTTTTCTCTATCTGTTAAACCTAGCACTTGCTCCTACAGTACTTATTACCTTGATACGGCACTCTTATAGATAGCACCCCAAAAGGCAAACCCCATTTCTCGGTCACCCACGTCCCCGGAATCTCTTTTAAAGTTTTTGTCTAGTCCTTCTAGCATGTCGAGGGATCAGTTGCTAGTGTCCTCTCCTGCTCAGCTGGTGAACCTGGGAATATTGAGGCAATGTTACAATTGCCTCATACACAGACAACCCTCTCCTCCTCCCACAAAACACAAATACATGCGAGAGATGCAACTATATGGCCAAACTGGAGGCTGAGCTCTCTCAACATAGGACTGGCAAGACCAGTCAGGAGGAGAAGGTTACCACACACACACTATAGACCCAGTCTCACATAGTACCATCACAACCTCAAATCATACACATAACACACAAAGACATACTCGGCTCTGATCAAAAATCTACCAAAACAGCAGAGGCCACCAAAGCAGACACCCAAACAACCACCACCTCAGAACACAACACCTGCAACACATAGACCTCACAGTCAGAGTGTCAAACAGTCACAGCCCTTAAGGCCAAACACAATGCCAGACACACTAGTCATTGGTGACTCCATAGTCAGACACACTGACGTCCCGCTCACCAGACTGAGTAAGGAGAAGGTCACAGTAAGCTGCCTGTCGGGCGCTAGAATCCGCCACATAACGCAAGCACTCAGGTCTCTCAACAGCAGGTACAAATACGACTCAGTCATTGTCCACGCTGGTGTAAACAACCTGAGACGTACCTCCTTGGACTACATGAAAAGAGACATTGAGGAGCTCTCTGATTATGTAGCCCAGGCAGGTATGACCCTGACCTTGAGCAGTATCCTACCTTCACCAAGAATGATGCCACAATACAGAGATAAGATGATCAGCTTTAACAATTGGCTTAAACTCTGGTGTCATTCAAAGGGGATCCAATGTCTGTCTGCCTGGGATGACATGCTGGACAAGCCACGCTGCTTCGCAAGGGACGGCTTGCACCTGTCACCCCTGGGATTCCGGATATTGGCAAAGGCTCTTGCCACCCCCATAGTGCCTTTTTTAGGCAAGGCTCAAATTCTAAACCTACCACCCTAGAACACAAAAAAGGGTAATGCTGCTCAATGCCAGAAGTCTAAATCTCAAAATGCACGCACTCGAGGCCCTTCTCAGTATGGAGAACATCGATGTCTGTGCAGTGACAGAAACCTGGTTCAAGGCTCCTGAGAGCACCCCAGCACTATCAGGTTTTACCTCTTATCATGCGTTCCGGCCCCAAAATCCATATTCATCAAGGACACCCACACCTCAAGACTGGTGGCAACGCATGATGCATCGGAGACCATCCAGGTGCAATTAACCATAGGCAAGACTGCTCTGCAAATTGTAGCATGTTACAGGCCACCCTCACAAACTCAGGAACCTCACATGGCCTTCCTGAAAACACTAGAGGGGATAAATGTATCACCAAACACCATCATACTAGGTGACTTCAATTACCCTAATATAGACTGGGAACACTACTCAAGCCCAAACACCCTAGCCCAAAAGTTCCTGGAATTCATAAACTCAAATGCCATGGAACAACTAGTCACCATCCCCACAAGAGGAGAAAACATACTTGATCTCATCATCACGAACATGGGAGCACAATGTTCAACACCGGAAGTATACCCTCACTGGTGAGATCAGATCACAAACTAATCTCGCTGGAGGTCCTCATCCCACCCCACCTGAAATAAAAAGACCACAGTAAAGAACTTCTCGAAAGCCGACTTCACACTTCTAAAGACTAGTGTGGTCTCCTTTAAGGCCCCGAGCTGGCGGAAAACAGTACTCAAGCCGCTGAATCACTTACAAATGCCTTCTACCAGCACCTGCAGGACTGCATGGATAAGGCAATCCCAAGCAAAACAAAGACTCTTTGTACCAAAGGCAAGCGTCCAGTCTGGTGGACCCCAGCCATAAACAAACTCTACAACAAAAGGAGGAAGCTACTACAAGATAGAGTAAAATCCTTAAAAGGTAAGACACCCTTGATCACTATAAGTAAAAACTAAGAGCTCTCATAAAATCATCCAAAGCAAATTTTGAGAGAAAAATAGCTAAAGACTCAAAAGACAATCATAAGGCCTTCTTTAGCTATGTTAGAAACCTGGGAGGAAACTCCCAGATATGCTCAGAACTAGTTCAAAATGATGTGAAGATTACTGATCCTACAGACATTGCCAACATACTGGCTGACAGGTTCAGTGCAAACTTCTCCCCTCCCCAAAAGGAGAGATATCTATACCAAGCGATTGCAGCCCCCAAACATCTCCAACGCCCAAGTGAGAACTGCTCTCTCCAAAGCAAAAACACAGCATCCATGGGACCTGATGGTGTCCCCGGCTGTGTGCTCCACGAACTCAACGAGGAATTAAACCCACAGCTAGGACAGCTGTTTAATCATAGTCTTACCTCTGGATACGTACCCAGGAGTGGCGCACTGCAACTGTGGTCCCACTTCACAAAGGCGGTGCCTCCACCGACCCTGGAAATTACCGGCCCATTAGCTTGACAAGCCTTATCTGCAAAGCCATGGAGAGGATCATAATGGACCTCATAAATAAAGACATAGGGAATTTGCAGACTTTGGATCCATCCCAGTTTGGCTTTGTCAAAGGCAGATCATGCCTTCTAAACTTGGTTGACTTTTTCAAACAGTCACCAAAGCCATTGATGAGGGAAAGGCAGTCCATACAGCCTACCTCGATCTGGCGAAGGCCTTCGATACAATACCCCACTCGGGTATCATTGAAAAACTCATCAGCTTAAATGTTAACCCATACATCACAAGATGGGTTGCAAACTGGCTGACTGACAGAACCCACAGGGTCAGAGTTGCTGGCGCCATGTCAGACTCAAAGCCTGTCACAAGTGGTGTACCACAGGGCTCAGTCCTGGGCCCACTCTTGTTTGGCATCTACTTTTCCAAGTACAAGCAAACACAGGAGGGTTATGGCTGACAAAGTTTGCAGATGACTGCAAACTGGGCCATAGTAGAAAACACATCTGACACAGATATCCTTCAGAAGGGTCTCACAGAAACGGATAACTGGTGCCAGAGCCATGGCCTAAAGTTAAATGCCAAAAAATGCATAGTCATACCCTTCGGGAAAAACAAGGTTACCCCTAGCTACCAAATAGGTGGCAATCCACTGAGCACAGAAGTAGTTATCAGGGACCTGGGGACCCAGGTTGATAGTAGTCTGTCATTTGACACCCATGTAGCTAAAGTAGTTAGGAAGACCTTCTACATTGCCCACCTTATCATGAAGGGATTCTCATCTAGATCAAGGGAGGTCATAGTCTCCCTATACTCATCACTCATCAGACCAATGATTGAGTACAATGCCCCATTCGGAATGTATCTGACCCGACACTTGCAGCAGCTGGAGAGGCCACAAAAGTTCCTCACCAAAAGGATAAAGGGTCTCAAACATCTGTCCTATGCTGCCCGACTGAAAGAACTCCAGCTCTATTCAGTCGCCACGCTTGCTCAGAGGTGACCTTTGCCTAACATACAAGGCCATGTCAAACCCAGATTTGATGAATATGCTTCACCTCAAAAATCTAGATCTGTCAGAGCCACAAGGGCGGAGACTTAAACCTCGACACGGCTATTAATAGGACGTGCTGGAGGGATAGATTCATCACCCAAAGACTCCCTATGCTGTGGAATAAAATCCCGGTATTTGTGAGGCAGAGCACCTCGCTGGCCTTGTTCAAGAGAAATCTTGACCAATGGATGGGAGATCGCAGATATACCCCAGGGATTACCTCAGTGTCACTGCTCGACAGAGGCACAGCAAAATAATGGGTATAGTTCCCCATACTAAAGGGGTGGCGTAAGCCACAAAACTATGGGCTAGGCTTGTAAATGCCCTCGGGCAGATAGCCTAGTATGAACCTATGAACCTATGAACCTATGATATTATTGCCCCTGGTAGGGGTGTGGATAACCAGGGCCTTGGAGTTAATGAATTCTAGAAAGCATTGAGTGAAGGAGTTGGTACATGAGTAGTTTTCCCAGTTAATAGTGAGGTAGTTAAAATTGCCCATTATTAGGGTGTTTGGTTGAACCCTAATATTTTCCAGTATATCAAGAAAAGAGGAGTGGGAATCCTGGGGCATGGTGGGGGATCTGTAGCAATCTACAATATGGATTGCAGGTTTGCCTAGAGTTAGTTGCACTTGGACAATTTCAGATGCATTATATTGGGCAACTAGCCTGGAGGTGTGGATATCATTAATGAATATAGACAAACCTCCACCCATGGTGTTCTGGTCCTGGTTAGATGGCCGAAAGGTACGGTATGAGTTGTGTCCTGGTAATGTAGGGGTGCTCTTTGGAGCCTTGAACCGGGTTTCAGTCACTGCACAGATATCGATGTTCTCCATTTTAAAGAGTGCCTCAGTGAGTGTATTCTGAGGTTTAGACTTCTAGTGTTGAGCAGCATTACCCTCAGTTTTTGCTTGTCTGTATCTGTTACGGTGGTGGGTTTGTCATTTGAACCTTGTCTAAAAAAGGCAGTATAGGGGTGGCAAGAGCCTTAGCCACTATACGGAATCCCAGGAGCAACAGGTGCAGGCCATCTCTGACAAAGCATCGTAGCCTATCGACCATGTCATCCCAGGCAGACAGATACTGGATCCCCTTGGAATGACACAAGAAGCTTAGCCAATTGTTGAAAATCAATCATTTTGCCCTTGTACTGTGGTATCATTCTGGGCAAAGGTAGGATGCTACTCAGGGCTAGGGTCATACCTGCCTGGATTGCAAGATTGGAGAGCTCCTCCATGTCTCTTTTCATGTAGTCCAGGGAGGTACATCTCAGGTCATTCACATCAACATGGACAATGACTGAGTCATATTTGTACTTGTTGTGGAGTGACCTGAGTGCATGGGTTATGTGGCGGATCCTGGCACCCGGCAGGCAGCTACCAGCAACCTTCTCCTTATCTATTCTGATGAGTGGAACATCAGTGTGCCTGACTATAGAGTCATCTATGACTAATGTGTTAGGCACATTGTTTTGCCTTATCGACCGTGGTTGAGTGGCACACTGGGTCTGTGTGTTATGTGTCTTTTGGGTTGTGTTGAGGGGTGGAGGTTGCTTGTGTTTGTGCTTAGGTGGTCGCTGTTGCTTGGGCAGATTCTTATAGAGAGCCTCCAAGAATGTTTTTGTGTATCTATGTGTGAGTTTTGGTGGTGTAGGTATAGTGGGACTATGTGATGAGTGTGGTGTGGTGCGAGTGTTTACCTTCTCCTCTTGACTGAGAAGTTCAGTCTTGGGTTGAGAGAGCTTTGCCTCCAGTTTGGCAAGATAAATGCATCTCTCACATGTTGTAGTGTTGGGTGGTAGGAGGAGAGGGTTGTCAGTATACATGAGGCAATTGCTACATTGCCCCAAAATGCCCAGATTCATCAAGTAGACAGGAGAGAACACTGGTAGCTGTCTTTTGGATATGCCAGAGTAATCACTACTTTCCTCTAGACAAGTGGGGAAAGTAAATACTAGAGCTGTTTTCCACAAAGTAACTTGAGGAGATAAGTACAAAAACTGTTAACCACTAGGAAATGAGAAAGGTTTAGTGCTTCAGTAATTTGTAGCTTATTTAGTGCTTACAACAGACCTGAACCAGTGCTGAACATGAAAAAGCAGATACAAATGCTAAAATTAAGAAACTGGCAACTTCTAAGGGAAAAACTGAAGAGCAGACTTTATGGTGCCAGGAATAGTTTAATCCTAGCTAAGTAGTGCTGCGCGATGAGCAAAACTGCCCAAACACGGGTTTTTAAACAGAAAGATGAAAGGGATAGAACTATCACAAAACGGCCAATAAAACTACAGTTTCTGAGCTGAAACCACTCCTCCAGTGATAGATAGGCTGTTCCAAAGCTCACCACTCTCACTGATGAACAGAGAAGCTTCCCTCTGTCATAGAAAAGTCTGGGCAACACAGGAACTTACAAACAGACCAGAATTCAGCAAACTCTGTAAACTGGACTTTACTAGATCTAGAAAGGTGGGAAACAAGTAGAGGGATAGGCTTTTTGGTTTTTTTTTTTTTTTTTTTGCTTTTTTTTTAAGTTAAAACAAATACAGCAATAAAAACACCTTTAATACAGAAAATAGGCAATCACACTTGAGTGTGTAGCCCTTTACAGTTAAACAGATAAAAACACTTTACTTTACACCCCTTTTTACTTAATATAGTCACTCCCAAGGCTGCTTGGTGACATATCTCTCAGCTGTCCAGATTTTCGCAGAAAGTCCAGATTTTGTGTCATACTTTTTCTGTTCTTCATAAAATGTGTCACAAAATAATGAGATACCTTTGAGATTCAGAGTTTGTATCCTTCAGAAAATGCATGGTAACACAAATAATGTTATTCAAGCAATTTTCTAAATTTATATCAGTAATATTTAAAATCTGCCCCTATTTTTGGGCCTTTGTCCCCATCCCCCCATTAGTTTAGGCTTTGCCCAAATTTCTAGTGCTGGCAGGTTGAGAGTTATGCTTGGGGATTATGCAAAAATCAATATTTTGCCTTTTCCTTTCTTTAGAAAATTCACAGAAAAGCACCATTTTCAAAATATAGTATTTGAATTTGTTCCATTTTGAGCACACAGGAAATTATTCATGTAGGTAACTGATCACATAACTGACTATACAGGAGGCAGCACTGGATTTGGCGCATTGTGGTCCTTGTGAAGAGGAAAGCATATGCGGTATGCCAAAAGAATCTAATCTAGATGAAGCCCATTTCATTATGGCCATAGTAATGTGGGTGTGGGTGCACTATCTCTGACTGAGAGTGATAAACTTTGTAGACAGGTATGCAGCAGTAAAGGAAGCAGAGATATACAAAAGCTATACACCTAGCTTAAAATTTAAATGTTTTACCCTTAAAATCAAAATGTTGAAGAAAATATTTGAAAACAAATTACAAGGCATTCTGAAGGAGAAGTGGAATAAATGATTTAACTGTTTATTTACTTACATGTTTTTGTTAACTAGGGTAGAGCAGTCATCTACATGGACCTTTTCCATACTCAGTCTGGGAACAGTACCTGGTTAAGAGATCTGCTCAGTGTCATGAAGTAAACCGATAGAGGCTAGGGTAATCAAACCCCTAACTACAGGAAGAACCCTGTTAATAGCTTATAGCCCTAATCATTTATACTGACAGACAGATATTTAATGACTAATGATAAGGTTGGGGAGTTTGTTTTTATTTATTTTATTTTATTTTTCATTTGTTAACCAGAGTAGAGTGCTGATCACACTGGACTATGTTCAGGCTCAGCTTTGAATGCTACAATTATAGTCAGTAATTCCCAAATAAATGCTGTATCATCACAATAAGGCATTGATCAAACTGAGAGGAATACCAAATTGTAATGGGATGAGAACTGATATTAGAATAATTTGCCACCTGTTCAGAGCCTTGTTGAAGCCAACAAAGAGTGCAGTACATACTTCAAAGCCTTCACTATAAGGAAAAAGAGCTAGGTATGAACATTAGAATTAAGTGACACAGTAATGCACAACAAGGTAGAACCTAGAATGAGAAGTGCTGTCACATACACTCTGGAAATGTAGATGGCCCTTGTGCCTTTGATAGTGACTCATTCTTGGATACATGAGATGATAGCACATACTGAACCTACAGATAGTTCGGGATAGGTAACATGACACATATAGAACATACAGGTGGTTTGGGATGGGTGCAAACATGGTTCAACAAGAACAGAGGTAAATGTATGGAATAATACTATACCATAGAAAGTACAAACATTTTCTCTTAAGGTCTGACTAGAAGGCAGCTGAAGATTTTATGGTTTCCTGGAGTGACACACCCCAGATGAGAATCAGGAAAGGGTAGAAGATTGGGACTTGAGAGAGGAATTGAAAATGCCTAACAGAAAATGAAAATGGGAAAGACATTGTTTTCTGAAGTCATTTTATAGACAGCATAAGGATCCTGATCTTTTAAATTTTTCATTTATTAGAAGGATGCAATAATTCTGAAGGAGTGCAGCTAAGTTAATACTTTAATCATGAAGTATGTTTACAAAGGGATGACAAGGAGAGAAAAACATGCAATTATCTGACAGTTTGCTAAGTTAAAGATGAAAAATAGAAGTAAAAAAATACTCTGATCATTGAAGATTTGCTCTGCCCCCACACTGTTTCCTGCCCCATACAAACAGCTGGCTGTGCAGTCAGTCACATGTACTGCAGCCGCCCACATTATTTTGTATTTCTTCTTCCATTTTGTGTACGCACCCTAAATGCACCTCAGGAAGTCATCAGAGTGGCACTAACTCAGTACACACACCCTCTTCCACACCACCCACAGAGTAATGGTCAGGCAAAGACACATTTTCACTATCTAACCATTCACACACCTACTGCTGTAAAACCTCTTTGCAGCACTGACACAGTTGTATTGAAACCAAAGTCTGCTTTAAAGAGATGAACTAGCAACTTAAGGTGAATGTTAAATACTAAAAGCTGGTGTTTGTATTTATTCTACCGAGTCACAATTAATATTTATTTAAACTTGATGTGTTTTGAATGTAACAGAGGGTTATGCATTGTATTTGCATGATTCTAGATAGCCCATTATTTATTTTATTGTTTGTTTATTAAGTTACAATCTATTTTTCTATTTTAGATATAAATCCTCCAGATATGTCTTATTACACTCTAGAACTTCATATCTGAACATATTCAAAACTAGTTTTATATGTTATAAGAACATTAAGGGTTGTTATGGTATCTCAACCTCTTAGCTGAAGAATTCTGGACAAACCAAAAAATAATAGGGGGACAAACATCAAAATAAGGGACACATTTTAAATATTGCTCATATAAACATAGAAAGTTAAGGGAAGAGCAGGATTTGCATTAGAGAACAATTTCTGAATGACACAGTTTGAAATTCAATTTTCTGTCATTATTTAATGACTACAATCCTCAATGATTTACCATAAAGCCACAAATTTTGTGAGGAACAGATAAAAATTTAAGGAAATATCTGTATATTCAGTGAAGTTCTGGACAGTTAAAAGGTATGTTTGGAGACCGGGGGGTTGAGGTCTAAGTATGCTTCAGAGAAGGAATCAGTAAAAAGCACATCACCTAGTGCTTGCAGCTTTTATTCTATAGTTTGTTTCTATAATCTAGGATATCATGGTAGGAGTAACTACAGCTAAGGATCTGGGAAGTGACAAGCTACAGCCATGGGAAGATCTTGGATAGGATATACCAGCTAGAAATCATTCACTGCATGACTTTCAGCACTTTATCACTAACATAAGTACTCCTTATCAAGTTTGTGACTGAAATGGTCAATATAGCCACTCAACATGCATGAGGGCATGAAACGCTGAGCTTAATAATAGGGAACAAAACAAACATGCAAGTATAGAACACTGAAAGAAAGGCTTTCCATCATACATTAGTGTTGGTTTCACTACAAGCTAGAAAACCTAACAATGGAACAAACACTTTTCAGGTGTCAAAGAAGTGGATTTTTAGTTTTCACTATCTGAATAAAAAAAACACACACAGAAAAAAACTAAATGTGTGAAGATATACAATAAAATAGTCATGTCTACTGTACACTTTGTACTGACTCTTGAACTGTAAAAGAATACAAATATTAACACTTAACAGTATTTACTGCTGTTAGAAACAGGAATAGATAGCTATCTGATGACCTAGAGATTCTGTCTGTTTTAATTAGCTCCTGTTTTACTGTTTTATTATTTTTCTCCATGCTTTTATTTCTTATTTCAGTTGTTCTGTTGTTGAAGTCTCAGTCACTTTGATGTTTACAAATGGTCACAAAACTCTACTTCCGAATTAATCTGCCACCCTTCACCCTCAATTAACTTCTTCTCAACATTTCTAACTCCATTTGCTCAAATTCACATTATGACATCATGTTTTGGAACACCTCCGCCACATACACATTTACCCTTGAACATTATTAACAAAGTCACTGAGTAAATGGCAGCATGGCCTTTCTTGAGTGTGTCTTTCTTTAAAATGATGAGGAAGAGTTCATGGCAACAGCAGACCTATGGGTTCCTGTCCACTCTAGCAGTGGGCATAGTTGTGGGAACTACTAGTGATGTGCTGTAAGTACCAAAACAATGATCTGCAAAAGTTACAAAGTCAGAGAAACAAAGGCTACTACTGTAATCCATCCTTGGGAGAGGAGTGTGAGCCTATGTATTTACAAATAGATGTATGCATTGTATTTGCTATTAAGAGCATATTTTACAAGCATGCACTGTCTGTTTAGTCCCGGTGTGCCACATATCTCATTTGTTTATGTATGGACTCATAAATGCTTTTGCTCTTTTCCTTTTTCATATTTTATGTACTGGCCTTGCACTGTTATTATAACATAAAATAATTTTCATTGCCTAAATTATTAATGGTATGTATCACTTCTTGCATTTGTGATTTTTTCTAGTTAATATCTGGTAGCTGTTTGGTTCACTGAGTTGGGAAAATGCATATCTCAATTTGCAGAATATCTGCTACCAAAAAAAAAAAAGACTTTTGAGAAAGGTATCGGCACAACCGCCACCCCCACTCCAAGGCCAGTACAGATATTATTCTCTGAGAAGAAGCAGAACTAGATAGTTGTTATTCACTCTGTACATGTTAAAGCTAACAAACCACCCTCAGTGCATGATAGTGGACAGCTCTACACAACAGCAAACTAAGTTATCAAGTATTTCTTGAAAACATTTTAAACAATCTGTTTTTCCTGTCATTAGCAGGGCTTATAGCAATCTGTCCTCAGATTGTGCCAAACCCACTGTTCCAGCTGATATACCCAGGCTCCCATTGCCTGCCTAATACAGCTTGACTACATGATGCCTCTTCTGGCAGGGGCAACAATAATGCTACCATGAAGCTATCATAAGTGGCCCAGAATTGATAGAACAGCTCCTACCAGCATTGTTTGCAATGATGCTAAGCCACAAATGCATGCATGATTCTGTGTATGCTGAAGCAAGCAGTATACAACATAAGCTAATGAACATAAAGAGGGTGGAACAGTGGTGCAGAGGGTAGCATTGTCACCTCACAGCAAGAGGTTCTTAGCTGGGATGCCTTCTGTGTAGAGTCTGCAAGTGTTCCCTGTATTCACGTGGGTTTCCTCCGGGTGCTCTGGTTTCCTCCCACATTCCAAAGACATGCATCTGGAACATTTCTCCCCAGGCCTCAGCTGAAAATGGGCTCTGTCCCAGTTGGATTTTCCTGGTAAAAAAAATGTTAAATAAATAAAAGCAATTTATTAGCCCAACCCTTTCTGCAGTAAGTGGAACTCTATGTCGTAACCAAAATATTGATCCTTCTCACCAGATATAAGGGAGGAGCCTGCTTGATCTCACCCCTGCTAAATGAGACCTCCAGAGTCCCATCCGTTTCTTAAACCTGGCCTGTTGGCAGTGTAGTAAGGGGCAAAAGTTGCATGCCTGTGACACTGGCTCCCATGCACTTGTCAGTTTCAGTGAGCAGTGCATTTGGTGTGTACCTGGTGTGTCAGTTGTGATGAAGTCAGATTCTGTACGCTCTATATCCTTAAATGTTCCTGCACAAGTAACTAAAATTGAGTCGGAAACTAAATCAATAAATAAATTAATTATATCCACTGAATCACTTAAGTGATCAAGTTGTCTGAGTAGAGGCAGCCATCTGATCACCCCTACATAGGGGACCTCTCTGGTTCTCCATCTAAATATAACCAGCTTCAGGACTTCAAAGCCTCACGGTAGGTTATATTTCACTGAAGGATAATTTTGACTGTCTTCTTTATTCAGTGAACAAGAATCCAATAATCCTGTTTCAGTCAATATCACTCAAGCAATTATTATTTCTCCATTCTTATCATAATAGGGTATGCCTTATAATATATATTTACCTTTCTAACAGAATAACTTAATTAATAAAAAACAGCTACAAAATTATTCTATCAAATATTTAAATGGTATATATGTAAAAAAGTAGTATTGAAATACACAATTCTTATACATTTCAGCTTTCATTTAATATGGCTTCAGTAACCGGCAATCCTATTTATATCATTAAAACATGATCACCATCATATCAGACCTGCATCTAGACCTA